>NC_046168.1:29214574-29322074 GCF_011064425.1 Rattus rattus | reverse complement strand
CGCCCCACATAGGCTCAGGAGGTTGAACACTCAGTCCCCAGTTGGTGGTGCTATTTGGGGAGGTTGTAGAGCCTTTAGGAGGTGGAGCCTTGCTGGAAGACGTGGGTCACTGGGATCAGGACTTGAGAGATTATAGCCTTGCTCCCACTCTCAGCCTCACCTGTGCGGCTTAAATGTGGTCAGCCAACTTCATGCTGCATCCACCTACTGTCGTGCCTTCTTGGCCATTATGGACTCTCCTCCTTGAATCATAAGCCACAATAAATTCTTCCTGCTATTGTAAGGGTCCATGATTAGCCAAAGAATGAGACTCTGGACTCAAATAGTATGCAAAGGCAAAGAGCATTTTATTCTGCAGAAGTTCGGCGTGCTGGGGCTTCTCATTTCAAGATGGAGACACCCTAATGAGCTCAAAAGCCCGATTTAAAGGACATTATGGGAATTCCAGGAGAGAGTCAAGTAGGTAACCTCTATTTCAGTCTGTTGAGTCTATCTCTAGGGACATTCCAGAACCATTAATGGAGTTGAGGGGGGAGGGGCTGAACACCGTGTCTGGGGAAGTCTGGAAACTGTTGTTGAGGAAGTCTGGAAACTGCTGCTGACCCATTGCCCTTGCCTCAGGCCAGGTGGTAGGGCAGCTTCTGATAACAGTGCAATTTCTGGACTTGCTCAGTTCTTGGAAAAGAGATTTAGGCCTAGTCTCTTGAACTGTCAAGGAGTCAGACTGTCTCATTTTAAGTTGCTCTTAGTCATGTTATTTTATTATACCAAAAGAAAAATAACTAATAATTGTAAACTGTTTCTTATTTAAACAGCATCAGCATAGTTGGAATCTTGTTTATCCCAGTCCAAGCTAAGACAGAGAAAACGGGTTTTTCTTTTAGGTTTGAGTGTTGGAGCAGAAGGTAGGAAAAGACTGCCACAAACTTATCTCTTAACATCTTAAATCACTTAAACTAATACATAATCCCTGAATCCTCGGTACTATTATAACTTTGATTTCTACCCTTTTTCAGAGAAAGACGATCCATCCAAGACTTTTCACTGATAAACATTTCTTTTCATATCAGATGTTGACTTTCAGTGATCACAAGAGAACTTTAAAACAAATACTCTATATCTTTAATAAACAGGGACTTAAGGAGAGCTTGAGTCCTTAAGTTAGCATTGAAGAACAAAAGCTTTCAGGTGATGAGGAGGACAGACAAACCTAAGATCTGAGTTGTAATGGGTACCTGCTGGAGAAACCATGAAAAGCCCATTGCTGGGCATAGGAAATCTGTAATTCTAGGAGAGGGACTTTTCTTCTGTCAGTGTGGCAATGTGACAGCTATGTTCTTGACCATTTGAATATGTCCCTCAAGGAACTGTATGTTGATATTTCACCCCATTGTAAGATATTTAAAAATTAGGAACTTGCTAGATGTGGTGGCCCACACCTTTAATCCCAGAATTCAGGAGGCAGAAACTGGCAGATCTCTGATTTTTAAGGCCAGTCTAGTCTACAGAGAGAGTTCCAGGACAGCCAGGGCTACAGAGAAACTGTGTGTGTGTGTGTGTGTGTGTGTGTGTGTGTGTGTGTGTGTGTGTGTGTTAAGGGGGTATTCAATACCAACTTTGGTACTATTTAAATATGGGGCCTCTAGAAAGCAGTTGGTATTCATGTGATCGGAACAGAGCCTACTGGACTGAATACTGTTGGCTTTATAGGAGAAGAAAATGAAACCTAAAAAGACATGTATATTTATGTCTCCACTGCATACCTCAGAACTCAACCAAAGAGCCATCACTGGACACAATCCTTCAACCTCTGGCCAACAGCATCATGAGCCAAAATGAACCTCTCTCTCTTTAATAAGTTCTCGGTCTTGGATATTTTATTACAGTAACATAAAGTGGGGTAACACAGAAACCATTTATAAATGTTGTTGAGAGAAAGGATATCTTGAGAGTGCTAGCTCAGAAATCAGATACGCACCCTGAGAATGAGACAAGGAGAACCCAGACGCCAGGGGAAGTAGTAGCGACAGCTTTGTGGTCATTTGCATGAGAAGAAAGTGATACTGTAAGGAAAAGCTGCAGCAGAAAACTCAGTAGGAAGCTCAGATTAGACAAGAAGGGAGGCGGTGGGGTAAGGAGGTTTTCAAACTGCCGTGAAGACACCAGGCACCCAACAGAGAAAAGCCCAGAACCAGCTGCCTGAGTCTCCAGGCACCTAATGCATCCTGGGAGAAATGACTCAGTGTTTGAGTGTCTCAGCTTCAGCCCTGGAATTAAGGATGATATTAGCTATGCCATAAGGTTATTGATTTTAAGTGAGTTAAAACATGCAAAGCAGTTTGCACAGTAAGAACCTATAGTTCTCTGAGAAGAACAAACCCCAAAAATCCATGTTTTAAATGTAGGAATTGTAAAGAACTAGGGAAATGGCTCAGTCCAGGAAGCACTTGCCTCAGGAGCTTAAAGACCTGAGTTTGAGCCTAGGAATCATCTTGGCAATAATCACATCACGCCCTAGAGAGGTAGAGAGGGCCAGATGCATGGGGCTCCATGGCCAGTCATCCTATCCTATGTGGTGAGCTCGAAGCTAGTGAGAAAGACCCTGTCACAAAAAACAAGCTAAGGGACATCTGAGGGACAACACCTGAGACTGCCCTCCATAAACCTGCACATATACATGTACCCTACACATACAAACACACATGAACAAACATATAGACACATGAACACGCACATACATAAACCCACGTCAAGCCTGAGACTAGGCCTCACCACCCAGTTTACAGCAGGGGCTTAAATGCTGTCCTTGGAATTACAACCATTGTTGTTATGCAAAAGTCAACACTGGTAGCCAGAGGTGGGAGGGAACCAAATCCCTTCAGAAACAGCTCTGGCTGAGAATGGAGACATTAGCTTGGAGGAATATATTACAATAACACATTTTATATTCACCAATAGGCTATGAAGTCCCCCATTCATCTCTCCTGTGGCCTGAAAATGTATCTCCCCTGCTACCTTCAAGCATCCAGACCCCCTAACCCAGCCACCCTTAAGTTTCTCACCCTACTTTATTTGAATGGGAACAAAATTTCTCTGGGAATACTTACTGATTGAAAGGGGATTTTAAAATCATTTTTTAAAAGCAGAGAAGCATGGTTTAAATGCACTGAGAGAGGCAGAAGCCTCCAGGAGAGACACTTTCCAGAGGACATTGCTCTGAATATTACATAATCTGGGTATCTAAGGATGAAAACAAATCCCAGGCACACTTGCCTCTCACCCTTCCACGGGCGGGCCATCGCCAAAGCTCGCAGCCACCATTTCACCATCTTCAGTGTGGAGATAAAAGCGCACGGCATCAGTCCAGGTGGGGTTGTTCTCGTTTAAAAGAAGAGGAGCAAGGGGAAATGAGTAAATAAGAAAAAAGCGAGGCGAAGTCGGAACTCATTGCGCACTATTAGCTGGGAGGGGAGGAGGAAGTACCTGAAGACTGGGGACATAGAGCGAGTTGGAAATTAGGAAGACCAGCCACAGTGTCTCTCCTGGACATGAGAAACATGTCTGTATGTTCTGTGCCTTGATTTGGTTCCTTGTGGGATGGGTAGATGCGGAAACGCATTGTTTTTAACAATGGCTTCAATCTTCTGCGTTGAGCACCACACTGATTCCGTGGCATGAATCTGTCCCGGTGCAAGGAAGGCCATGGTTAAGATGCTTACAGACCAGTGTCACCGTTCTGCACTGTGTCACTGTTGGCAGTGTCTCGTGGCTCCAATGTACTTGTTATCCAAGTCTTCTCCTGGTGACCTTTCCCAGGGAAGAGCACACCAATTAGTTGTTCAGTACCAAATGACCAGCCCTGAAAATATACATATAAACAAGTGAACAGGTTATATTTGGGAGTGTGTGTGTGTGTGTGTGTGTGTGTGTGTGTGTGTGTGTGTGTGTGTGTGTGATATAACAATTAGATAAAGAGCCATGAATTTGAAAAAGAGTGGTAAAGAGTTTGATGGGAGGAAAGGGGTCTTAAGACAGAAATTTTATATCTGTTATTTTTAAGTGGTTTCTAAGTAAAATCTTTCAGATAGAAGAAAGGACTAAGATAAAATAGTAAAGTGTAAGGCAGGTGGACACAGCTTTTGCCCTAAGAGGAGGTCAAGGTAAACAACGTTCGTCATGTGATAGACAACCGAGCTTTCTCTGTCTGTACAGTCTTTTCCTGGTATCTACAGGGATGCTTCAGATCTCTGTCTTCCCAGCCCTCCACAGACAGGCTTTCCTGTCCCTCCTTTCCAGACAGCTCCACCTAAACTAGTTCTCTCAATCATCTCCATCTGTACGGAGCATGCTCAGTCTCACCAGACCACCTACAGGCCCAGTCATGACCGTCGAACACAACTTTGTCCCCAAATTCAACTTCCGTTCACTCATCAGAC
This sequence comes from Rattus rattus, assembly GCF_011064425.1. Lineage (NCBI taxonomy): Eukaryota > Metazoa > Chordata > Mammalia > Rodentia > Muridae > Rattus > Rattus rattus. The sequence goes on along the minus strand of NC_046168.1, from coordinate 29,317,638 downwards.
TCAATCATGCAATTATCAAACTGTCTGCTTTAATAATTATCAAATTATCATGGTGTCTGCTTTGTCTGGGTCATGGTGCTATATTCAGTCCTTTTGCCCATCTCCCATGGGCACAGAACACAAACTATTGTTCCCTGACTGTCTATCCAGGCACAAATTGGAAAGTGAACATCTCAACAACTACCCTGGAGGACTTTTGACTGACATCCACCAGTTTGTCTGTATCTTAAAATTGTATTATAATGGTTCTTGATTCGAGGAAGAGTAATACCCTGGTCTCAAATAGTGTGTAAACACAAGGAATGTTTTATTCTGCAGAAGTCCAGCATGATGGGGTCTCCCACTACCAAAATAGACAGACAACCAAGTGAGCTTGCAGGCCTGATTTAAAGCATGTTATAGGGATTCTGGCATTCCAGAACCATTGCCAGGGTATGGGGACTAGAAACTGTTGCTGAGGAATTCCAGGGTAGATGAGTTTTATCTTATTCTATCTCTAGGCATTCCAGAACTATTACCGGGGCATGGGGACTAGAACTTAGGGTTTTGTTTCTAGTAACTGACTTGTCTGGGCTTGTTTGGACTTACCCAGTTCTTAGGCCTAGTCTCCTGGACTGCCAATTTGAAGCCTGTCCTGGAGTCAGCCTAGCCTTCTCAGGATCAATATTCTGAAAGAATAAAAAATGCAGCTAAGAAGTCAGAAGTTTAAAAAAGCCCTAAATACCTCAAATTCCAGACCCTGCCCTCTACCTGTAGGTAAAAGGTCACATTTCTTGAGCCTGTTCTCCCAGGAACTAGGTAAAAGAACTTAAGATAAGGCCCTTAGAGAACAATCTTGAGAAACAGGAAGCTCCTCCCAGGAACTGATGGACCATAAAGTTAAACAATCTTGAGAAACAGGAAGCTCCTCCTTGTGATTTTTCGTTAGTATTCTCGACACTTTCCAATGACACCATCCCTGCCCCCTCGGGTTGTGGTTTCTCCCTTTAAATACCCTTTCTCCCAGCCTTTCGGGGTCAAACTCCACTGCCCCTGCGTGGGATATGAGTCTCGACCCCAGTGCACTGGTTCTTATCAATAAACCTCATGTTTATTACAGCAAGGACGGTCTCACGTGAGTTCTTGGGGGGTCGCATCATCCTGAGACTTGAGTGAAGGTCTCCCTGCTGCGGGGGTCTTTCAATTCTAGCATCTTCTCAAGTCTCTAGAGGAAAAAGGATCCTTAAATAATTAACTTCCTTACCAGTTCAGTGAGATATACATCTAATCAAATTAATTTATAAAAAATAAAATAGTTTTACATATACAGAACTTGCAACTGTCAAACCTTTTGTCAGAATCTATTCTCTTAGGACTTGTAGGCTCTTCTGTGTGAGCAGGCATTGTTTACCACACAGGGGTTTCCAAGTGATTAGCTCCTCAGCTGCCTACATGTTTGAAGCTCTAGGAGGAGCTCTAGTGCAGATATCATCAACTGTACCATCCATTTTTGATTGGTTGATATACCTCTCATTGCTTGACTCTCTCCCAGAATCCCATGAGAGTTTGTATTAAGCAATGTATATGCCCGCAGACCCTGAAAATTTCATTTTGGCTACAGAGCATTCTGATCACCGCCCTATGAGAGGTTTTAACTTACCAATTTGATATATAGCTCAATGTACTTTCGGACCAAATTTCTTACCAGAAAGCTAGAAAGAAGATGTTACTGATCATAACCGGAAATACCCAAGGCATCCATCTGGACTGACTGTCCCAGAGAATACTCCCTTTGGACATAATTTGAGAGTTCTTATGAGTAAGACTTAACCATTAAATGTTGCTTGTTATGCAAAGGAAGAACTATACTAATCCAATAATCTATAAAAAAAAAAAAAAAAAGAACAAAAAAACAAAGCTTCAATGAGAGGTGAAATTGTCTAGAATCCCAGCTAATACTGCCAGGAATAACCTCACAGTAGCCTACCTAGCTACCTGCACTGTCACAAGACATAAGGTGAATCCACAAAGGAAATAACGTGAGCCCCCAGTTGTGGCATCTCTGCTCTGGATCACAGGTTCTAGAAAAGCAGAGGTAACAGCAAATGGCTGAGTTATAAAATAGTGACTTTAAAACTAAGAGGGGAGTCAGCGCTCCTTTTCTTACCATTGTTCTGTGTGAGGGTTCTGCAGTTGGGTAGGAGGTAAGTAGCTTGAAATCAATGTCTTCTCTCCTCCCCTCCTTCACCCAAACTCTCCCTCACCATGGACAGTCTATCCATGGGTACTACTGAGCCAAACCTAAGACCATAGACTATAAAGAGAATATATCATTAAATTGTCTTACATCATATGCCTAAAGCATATAGTAAAATGATAATAAATAATCACACAATCATTGTTGATAAAAATCATCTGGTCTTCTAGAATATGTAGCCAGGGAGCTGTAGGACTAGGAGGAACAGGCCTGGAGCAAGAATGGGGTCAAGGCATATCCCAACCCCTGAAATCTCATCCTGAGATTAGCAGGAATAGAAGAAATACTGCTTCCCTACCCCCTGCCCTGGGCCTGCATGTGCTGGCAGACAGAGCCCTGTGCCCCACCTTTGCCTAACCAGAGGAGGTTGTATAGCCTGTAGCCAGGTTAAGCTTCCCTTCCCCTTATAAGGTCATGACCAGTAGCAGCTGGAATTCCTCCTCATGCTAATGAGGCATCCCCTGCACTGGTCCCTGGATGAGCACTCACCCAGGAGCCCTACTCACCCCACACATAGACGGTATCAATGTTCTGATGCTTCTCCCGGATGTGAGTTCATTGCCTGTACACTCACCACCGACCAAGCCCTGCTTGCACCCCCCTGCCCAGCTAACGTCCCCTCCCTCCAGTCCCACCCAGTGCACAGCAGCCTGGCTACTGTGCCTGGGGAGTGAGGAGAAGCAGACACTGGCTGTCACGTTTGTATTTATTTGGGGGGCAGGGCTCACCCTTGCTAGGGCATGTGTGTAGAGGGCAGGTTCCAGAGACCAAATCGGGTCTACAGGCTTCATAGTGTTCTCTATCTCCCGCTGTGCTGTCTGGTCTGTCCAGTTGCTCCTGCTGTTTAAGATCTTTCAGAATGATGACCCCTCGGGTTCTGAAGCAATATCTTTTATCCTTGAAAGTCAATACCTGTCATCTGTAGACTGCGTAGCAAGTTTTGTTCTTAGCATTAGAGATCTGAAGAAATCCTACTTTTAGGGAATTGCCATGGACTAAAAAGTCCCACACTGACAGCAGCTAGAAAAGGTAAGTTCTTCCTCACATCTAACTGAAAGCTATCCTGTGTCATTGGAACCAAAGTTCTTCCTTCATATAAAGAAGAAGTTATTGTCCCCTATGTTAAAACTATGCTAAAATTGGTACACTCATGAAATCATTCCTTTTTCTTCTTTCTTCTCCTCAGGAAACAGCTCTGCTTCCTTAATGTTTTCTCCACGGACATGTTTCCTCACGTTTACTGATGCCTTTCCTTAGAGTTGCAGCCCAGCACCTTTTCATGGCACTGTGTGGCGGTCTAGGGGGAACGTCCTCACCCTGATGACACTTTGCTGCTTCTCTCAGCAGCAGCACAGCGACAGCGCTGAAGAGACTCCACACATCCCCAAGGCCCCATTCTGGACTGCCAGGATACCTGGGCTACTTTATGCTTACCCTGATTTTTCTCTCTCCTTTTTTCATTGGATAGTTATGTATTTACATTTCAAATGTTATCCCCTTTTCGGGTTCCTCCCTCTCTCCCTGTTTCTATGAAGATGCTCCCTGTCCCGCCCACCCACGCCCACCTCAACACCCTGGCATTACCCTATACTGGGGATTAAGCCTTCACAGACCCAAGGGCTTCTCCTCCTATTCATGCCAAACAATGCCATCCTTGGCTACATTTGTGACTGGAGCCATGGGTCCCTCCATGTGTACTCTTTGGTTGGTGGTTTAGTCCTGGGAGCTCTGGGGTGTCTGCTTACCCTGAACTTTATTTCAATATTGTGGAGTCATTTTTGCAGTGAGGCAAGGCCATTTTGAATTTTATTTTTGTCTTGTGAAGCAGTAGAGACCTTGTGCCATTCAGTGGCAGCTCAGACCTCCTGAATTCAGTCTTCATTCCTTCATCAAGGCCATCAATATAGTTATTGAGCAGTCTACACCCTGACCCCAATACCTCCAGACAGTGTCGATGTGTGCCGTCCCTCCAATTGATGTCCAGCCATTGATACTGCCCCTGAGGTGCAGACTCCCATGCCTATCTCCACGTTCAAATGAAGATATTGCTTGAAATGTCCAGGTCTTTACTGAAGTTAAGATGGATGGTATTGGCTCTTTCTCCTCATCTGCATGGCCTACAACAGTCATGGGGAGACATTAAATTGATTTGATACTCTCATCTGTTTATGAAGATTCACTGATCACCAAATAGAATTTATATCTTTTGGGGTCTTATCTCATTAATTAGTGATTTATAATTTGTTCCCAGGTATCAATGTTAAGCTCATGGGCCTGAAACTTCCAGAGCCATTGACTCCTCCTCCTCAAAAAAAAAAAAAAAAAAAAAAAAATGGACACCTCCCTTACCCTGTTGCTCTCCTTAGGGGTATTTCTGACTTTCTGTGATTTGCTTCTCCTAGCTAATACTCCCAAGATGATGGTTGAAGATTCATTCAGTATCCTACAGCGCAAGCCATCAAGTCCTGCTGACTCCAACATATTAAGTTTCTCCAAGTATCTGAACTCCGTTGTCCCTTCGGCCTTCTAGCCTACCATTATGACGTGGTCTTATTTCAGACAACAGTTTATAGTGGAGATTACCCTTCCCTGGCGGACAGGAAGTGAGGAGGACATTGCAAAAAATATTAAAGAAAGAAAGAAAGAAGAAATGTTGTTGTTTTTGCTCTGCTTTTATATCTCTGGCAGAGACCGCACCATGCATGCAAATCCACTCCTCTGCTCGCAGCCTCTCTGGTAAACTGCATTTCCCAGCATTCCCTGCAGTGCAGTGAGGATCACATGAGGGGATTCTGACCAATCTAGTAATAGAAGGCATGTTGTACTCCACTTTCCATTCTGAACACTGCAATCTGGTTCAGGACCCCTTTCTACTGTCTATCTGAGTTGATAATACGGAAGGGAAGGAGACCGGGCAGCTGAGAAACCATGCACAGGGGCCACAGTAGGAGGGCTGCCCAACAGGCATGGCTTAAAGAAGAGACCTACTACCCCCATCCTACCCCCTACCCCAGCCCTGAGTGCGCATGTAGTAGCGTATACCCACACCCCCAGCACTGGGAAAGCTGAGGTAAAGGGTCATGAGTTTGAAGCTGCCTGTGCCGCACTAGGAGACACTGTAAGATGATCAATCTTGATCAATACTAGTTCAAGGGGACCGGAAACCACCTAGGAGACGCACCTGTGGGCACGTCTGTGAAAGTATTTCCAGAGAACTGAAATGCACGGCGCCTTCTCTGCCAGAGGTACGAAAGCAGAGCAAAACAGCAACGTTTATTCTTTCTTTATTTAATATTTTTTGCAATGTCCTCCTCACTTCCTGTCCACTGGGGAAGGGTAATCTCCACTGTGAACTTTAAATGAAGGCTGCACGAACCTGTGAGCAGCATTCTAGTTTGAAGAAAAGGGAAGAAAAGCAAAAGCAGGCTGAGCTCTGGACTGGTCAGCCTCCTAACCGCTGGCGCACCGTGCCTAGCCTTCCTGCCTCCTCTACCACACTTGCCTAGCATAGTAGACCGTCCCCTAAATGGCAAGCCAAGATAAACCACTCCTGCCATAGGCTGCCTTTACTGGGTATTTTAACATATCAATGAAAAAAGTAATTAATACACCAGGTCCCCAAAGAAAAGAAACAGAAAGAAACAGATGCATTCTGTGCTATAAACTGCTTTTTTTTATATTGCTCTAAAATCTTTTTTGCCAGTCTTTTCTTATTTTCTACTGTTTCCTACATGTATTCGTTTACTTTAACTTTGCCAGTCCTGCTATCTTTTATATTTATATACATTGTTATTTTAGGAGAGAGCTTGCCAAAGGACTTGAATTCATCACACTCCTTAAATAACTGACAAATTTGATTTTTTTTTTAAGCTAGAAAGAAATATAGTTGGATTGGATAGCTATATGTTAGAAGGTTCTGCAAAGTTATTTACTGTACGGATTTCCATCACCCAATATTTTAAAGTACTGTGTGTGTGTGTGTGTGTGTGTGTATGTGTGTGTGTATCAGATTTATTTATTTTATGTATATAAGTACATTGTCCCTGTCCTCAGCCACACCAGAGGAGGACACTGGATACTGTTATGAATGATTGTGAGTCACCACGTGCTTGCTTTCTGGGAATAAAACTCGGGGCTGAGCCATCTCTCCAGCCCTGACAAACTTGGTTTTTAAATTAGATCTTTTTATTTGTTTTATGTGTGTTTTGTCAGCATTTATGTCTGTGTACCATGTGTGCCTGGTGCCCTCAGAGGTCAGAAGACAGCCTCAGATTCCCTGAAACTGGAGTAACAGATGGTTGCCAACCACCATGTGGGCAGGGACTCAAACAAACTTGGGTCCTCTGCAAGAGCAACGAGGGTTCTTAACCACTGAGCCATCTCCCAGGCCTCGGTGACAAACTTGAAAGGTGGGCCACTGGTTTCCTTTCTCTAGTCCATCTCTTTCTGTTGTATAGCAGTTCCTTTGAGATGAAACACCCCCTCTAGGAGGGGGAACAAATGCTCATGAGACAAAAGAACTAAACAGATTTCATATGTCTAGGAGAGCTGAGACCTTCAAGGTTTTCAAGCCTCTACCCAAGGATATAGACATAGTAAACAAACATGCAGAGAAGACTCTGACCAACCCCACTACTGAGAGGAGAGTCTCAGTCTGTTGAACTGTATTCATGATTATTCAAAGCATGAAATGAATAAGAAAATGAAAAAAGTTATATTTATTTAATGCATTAATATCATATAGCAGTTAAAGATAATAAACTATATTTTTGTTATCATATTGACTGTATATATATATCATAGTATGTTAAATAAATTAAATTCAGTTATATTGATAGAGCAGGACTTACGTAAACTGATAACACAAAATCTAGTACCCAGCATATTTGGTCCCCAATGAAGAGAGTGAGTGAATGGGTGGATGACTCTCTGAGTGGTTCGTTGAGTACAAGGTTTATCAGAATCTCTCCAAATGTGTGGGAGCTCTTGTAACTTTCCAGTGCACATGATCAGGACCAAAATAAACTCACATTCACTGGGCAAAAGCCTTGGTTTTTCCAGATCAGAGCCCCAGACAAGAACCTGAACTGTGTGGTCTACAGAAGGGAAAGCTGAATGACACATCTTAGTCTTTGAGAAGAAGCATGGAGCGCATGAAGAGCAGGTCAAGAAGTAAGGTGTGGGGAAGCCAGGCCAGGGTATGGAACACATCACGTCCTCTCTCAATCTAAGTCACCAAGCCTCAGAGGATCCTCTTCCTTGGCTAGGTATATCCCCAGCCGCTTAAGAAGGACGATTCCCCCTGCCTGCCCTTTCTAACGTGTCATTCTTCAGAAATGGGGGAATGATAAGCTAGAAGTGAGAACACAGTGACTGGTGGTGGGTACAGTTCAAACAGGAAGATTTTTAACTGAAGAGAGTGAAAGACTAACGCTTATTCATCTGCTCGTCAAAGGGTCAGAGACCCTGCCTTGTAGCTATGGAGCACATGCCTTCTTGGCTTGGAACACATGAAACCATCCCAAATATTCTCTGAGTGGAATGGGACTTGAAGAACATCCAGAACCTCAAATGTGTGTGCCAGGCTGGCTTCAAACATGATATAGATCCCAGGATGAGTTTGAACTTGCAGTCCTCCTCCTGCCCCCATTTCTTGAGTGCTGTGATAACAAGAATGTCCATCCATGCCTAGTTTGTTGTATAAAATATTTAATCTCAAATCAGGGCTTCTACATTGCCTTTGATCATTCAGTTCCCAGATAAAAGAGAAACACAACCTTTATATTTATAATACGCCTTTATTGGCACTAAGGCCAGACAGATATCTACATTCTATGCTATGACAATCTATTTCCTATCGATAACCCCAAGTTACTACTTACTATGTTTCATCTGGGCTGCTCTTAACTCATATTGGCCAGCCCTATGTGATGCTTTTCTGACTTGTAACCCATGGTGTTTTTCTCCTCTCTCTGCCTTCTCTCTCTCTCTCCCCCTACCTGCAACTCTCACTTGAACCTCCGGTTCCACCTTTCCCCTCCGCGGCACAATCGCAGGCTCTAGTCTTTTATTTTAAACTGGGGAGAAGGTTCACATGGCATCACTTGAGTGCAAGATAGTCTGCTTGGGAGCAATCACCTCTTGAGGAGCCAGCATTAGCATTAGAATACCAGCAACATCAGGCCAACATATTAAGTCTGCCTTTTTTGCTCCATTAAAAAGGCTCTTTCTCTTATAGTAACAAACAATATATAGTAAGAACTTCCTTGAAACAATTATGAGAATTATTAAGTTTGAATTATATTCAAAAGTCCAGTTTGTTTATCTGGCAATTTAGATAAACTATCATATCTTGGTGAGTTATGTAAATTATTTTTTATTTTAACTTGTGTTACCAACCTAAAAACATCCTTTTTAGACCTAGAGCATCTTCTTAAATCATAAGCAACTTAAGTTTAATTGTGGGACTATAACTATCTAGTCTCCAACCCATTCAGAGATCTGAGAAGGAACAAATATTATTTGAGTATGCTTCCAAAAATCATAGAAATGACAGAGAAACTTATGACCTAGGTATTTCCCAATATTCCTTACAACATTGAAGTGTCTATCTTCATCCTTCTGCCCTACAACATCTGGCAAACAAGCATTATAAAGGAATAGCTTACCCTGTATTGGCAGAGCTTAGCAATCAATTTCCGATGTTTTTCCTGTTTGGACAGAATTTTGTATTAAGTCAGGGCTTCCTACCCACCAGTGGCTAGCTTCCTACAATTTAAGCAGTTCCTTTTGATACTCATCATCTTCATTAAAGTGGAATGGGGGAACTGTCAAAAGCAAATTTATCTCATAGTCAAAAGACTTTTTAGTAATGAAATGATTTAAAATGTCATATTCTTTGGATCTCTGACACTTTTGAAGACCATTTATCTATTTGTAGCATATCTAAATTGTTAAACATTGTTTTCTTTTAGCTATTTACTATTTGAATAACTTTGAAAACATTTTACCGTAATTAACTAAATTAGTATCTAATATGACCATGGAGTTGACTGACTACTAACTTGTATTACTTAACTATTCTAAACCGTTTGTAATAGCAGCTATTAAAAGGACTGAAACTAAGCCTTGTATTTGTAAATGAGTTGCATAGGCATAATACCTATTTAACAGTTGAAACATACATATATCATAATATAACAAAATTAATCTTAAATTTTGTATCAATATACAAAGATTTATACCAATGAAAACCTAACCTGTATCAATATAAGAAATTCTGTACCAATATAAGAAAATATAACTAACTCTGCATCAAAACATGAAAATCTCTAGCAATGTAAAAATTACAGCTATAAAATGCTTTTATTTAAGAGTAGATTTAAAAACCCATCCATTTTTGTCTAATTTATCATAATATTACTATATCCACATTATTTTTCTTTTCAACCCCCTTTTCTCTAACTCAGAATAAAATAAGAATAGGGAAGAGGAAAGAGAGATGAAAGAGAGTTTAAGCTTTCTACTTACTTTCCTCCCTGTCCAAAACAATAATTATTTGTAGATCATCTCTGAAAATGACAGCATATGTATAATTCATAAAATAACCAAACCATCCATCCCAACTTAAGGAATTGGGATGATGTTCCTTTTATAATTGCTTCTTGCTGCATTGGGGTGAATTTTTTCTGTTTGTGGCCCAAAAGGAAATTATAAAAATGGTTAAGTCAAAAGAAAACTAGCTGACTTTATTTGTTGTCCAGTCTCTATGTTTGGAGAAAATTCAGGGCTTAACTGAAGTCCTGACTAGAACAGTCTGAAAGACCAGGTAAACCAATGTCATTTGGGATCAGTAGTCCTGCTTGAAGTTGTTCTAGAAGTAAATCTCTGGAAACAGCATCAGTTTGAGGTAGGACCAATTAGGGAGCTGGAACGAGTTTGTGCATGTCAGCATCCTCAAGGGAGAATCCTGTCAGGGCTGCCCTCTTGATGTTTCATTGTGTAATATATACATCTTACAAGGAATACACATAGTTCTATAAAGACATCTGTATAGAATATGCAAGCGGCACAGATCAATTAAGAATGATTTTCTGCTCTCAGTTTTAGCAGGCAAAAGACTACTGTCTTTCTTTAAGGTTAGTTTGAACAAATAAATCTTCGTTCATGACATATGAACGGATGCCATGATGAATTTTGAGGAATCTAGCCACTAAGATCCATTGACTATGCATAGCTGAAGTTCTTGCTGTCCCTGTCAGTTTCAGAGTTGTTTTAATAGAGGGTTTATCGATGTACATGTTACCGATGTGTTGGTCCTTTTGATTCTCTCCTGTCTATAGATGAGATCTTCAGGGGGTCTCCCTCTATCAAATCTAATCCGTATTACTTTGGAAGAAGCCCAAAGCTTTTTTCCCTGTTAATACAAATACAGAGCCTCTCTCCCAACATAGCCTGCCTTTGGTCTAGCAATTTGAAGTTATTAAGAGTATAGATTGATTTAATTTAGCAGATCCTTTTTTTTTTTTTTTTTTTTTTTTTTTTTTCTTTCTTTTTTTTTTTCGGAGCTGGGGACCAGACAGGGCCTTGCACTTTAGGCAAGCGCCTAGCGCCTACCACTGCTAAATCCCCCAAGGTAGCAGATCCTTTTTTATGTAGGTCTTCAGTTACATTTTAATTTTAATTTTAAAGCTTTATGTTAAAAAAAAAATACCAACTCCTTTACCTTCTGGATATATACAAGCCAAACCTTTAGCAGAAAAGTATGCCAAGGGCAGATACGTGTGTATGTGTGCAAATGAGCAGGTATGCATACATGAACACACACGTGCCACATAATAAAAACAAATTAATTAAAGCTGCATTGTCAGTTAATGACAAGAATGGAGCTTTTATTGAATAGTACTTTGTTTAGGGTTGAGAAATATTCAAAGCATGAGCTCAAATTGATATTCTCACCCCCAAAACTATTTCTAATAAGCACTTTTATTAAGCCCAGCTAGTGAAGAAGACTGCAGGGGGACATACCATTCTGAGGGTGCCACAATGGTATGTGGGAACACCATTTGAACTGTGGTGGAATCACAAAGCCTGTAGAAAGCATATGTATGCCCTTGGTGAACCGTCAACGGCTTGCAGAACTGCCTCACTGATGTCTCTATGGAAGAGTAGGGCTTGGAGCATGGCGGTGTATCCCATCGTCAATAACCACCCCCAGCATTCACTGTACCTGATCAGCCCACAGGGAGAAAACAGACTACTCTGCTTGCATGTGAAAGAAAGCATTTTTACAGCATTGTCTTTAAACAGGATTGCCTTTTTATCCTCTCCCTGCCCGTCCCTCTCCCCTGCCCCTTCTCACTCTCCTTGTTAAATGCTTTTCCAAAAAAAAAAAAAAAAAAAACTTTCCCCCTGAATTCACAAAACGCTCCAAACCTCAGCAAAGTTTTATGCCCTGAGAATTAGTTATTTGGAAGCCAGGCCTTCTGCAGTCTGATTTCTCAGGATTGATGCTTTCTCTTTGAACAGTAACACAAACACAGGCTCAAAGGGCCCATGACAGTCACTTAGGAATAACGAAGACATTTGTGTCTGGGCAAGGTCTCCCCTACACAGGAAACCTTTTGTAAATATTAGTCACTAGAACCGGAACACTAATAGATGTAGTTAATAATTATCACGATGTGCCAAAACTGCACAGTTTGCTCCCTGATTGCAATATTAAATTGCTATTGAGCTGTGGTATTTGCTTCAGGCGATGCTAGTAAGAACCCCCCGAAGACCCAGGCTGGCCTCGCCACACAAAAATGGAAAATGTTCCATTGCATACAATGCTCAGGCAGCAGTGGGCTTTGCCAGAAAACAAACACAAAGCTCAAACAATAGAAGGAAAGTTTTATCAGCGCTGAAGTGTCCTTTCACTTGGGAACTGTTGTCTCTCAGAAAGAAAAACACGCACACACTTGATAGTGGCTCACAAGGCAAGCCATTACTATGGGCACAGTGACTCTTGGTACAGATAGAGAGCTAGAGAGCTATACACAGCCAGAGCTCAAAAGCTTCGTTTTATTTGCATACGATTACGTCTGGAGATAGGCTGAACCGGCTCTGAGAAGTTGAGGGCCCCTCAGAATGCAAACAGGCTTCTCACCCCATGAGCAGTGTGGGAATATTCTTTTCCCACACCCCCCTCCTCTGGGCTTGACAGGTCAAGTGGCCTGGACAATAGGGCAGAGCTACTGAGAGCAAAACTGCAATTTAATTGAGAAGTGTCATTAGCTCCAGGACAGCACATTGAAAGGCAGACACAATGGGGCACTTGTCATACATAGCGCACACCAATCCACCCCTCATCCACCCACGTTCTGCCATCCCACCTCCGTATCTGCAATTTCAGAGACCCACAGTGGGCAAATGAGTACTTAGCAATCAATCTGCAGACTGCCGCCCAGTCGGTCTGTGCAAATGGGAGGCTGCCTTGTCCTCCTCGGGGATTCTGAAGCATGGCGAGGGTCCGCCCACTATGGAGGCTGCACTCAATATATCGCTGCTTTACAGGAAATTGAGGCTCCCGTGTGCAGCAGGGTTAGGAGAAAAAGAACAGTGGCCATTAAGTAACTAATTAAGAGAGATTCTGCGAGAAGAATGGACTTGGGCCTTCACCTTTCGGGCCAAGCGAACCAGTAAATAGCTTGCAAAATGTTTCCGTGCAGGCCAGGAGGATGCGTGAGGAGTCATCCACAGCCCCCTCAGCAGCTCTGCCATCTGTGGCCTGTGTGGGCAGACACAGTAATGGATTCTGCTTGTTCAGAGGAGACAGGAAATGGTTGCTCTGCCCCCAGCCTGCCAGCCTACATGCTCCAGATTACAAAGTGTGGTAAGCTCGGCTCATCCCCCATGCCAAGGTCCGCCTCGTGTAAACTCAGGAGGCGACTCAAATCTCCTCGTCCTCTGAAATGTTCCCAGGAGACAGAGGCTGTTTATACCAGAGCGTCTTCCAAAGGGCCATGGTTGTCAATGTTCACAAACTGGAGCAGAATCAAACAGAAAGACCGGGACAGTTTTATAAGTCTTGTTTTTAACTTAACATGTATGTGTGTTGGGGTGTACATGCATGTGTGTGTAGAGGCCAGAGAACAACCACAGATTTCCTACAGTTGCCTTCCACACTGGTTTGGTTTTTTTGTTTTTTGTTTTTTTTTTTTCCAGTCAGGGTCTCTCATTGACCAGGAACTTTCATAATGGCCTAGGCTGGCTTCCTAGTGAGTCCCTGAGATCTGCCTTTCTCCATCTCTCCCTGCTGTGTGGCTCTCCCTGTCCTCATGGAGCATGCTGTCCTCATGGATCAGACTGACATTGGTCCACACTGGCAAAGGGAGCAGAGACTGCAGTTAGGGAGGTGCGGAAGGAAGGCCTGGAGTGTTTGGTGAAGACGACACATGGGGATCAGCGGCAGGGGAGGCAGATATCAACTTTACATGGGGTGATTCAAGGCTTATGGAATTTGGGGGGATGGGAGAGGGGAGGTAGAAACATTCAGGATAGGCAAAGGTCATTGGCTGAAGGCTTGGTACTGAAATGCCTCCGTTAGTATGGGGAACCATTTCAGGAATCTCAGGTGCTAGCTGAGCGGGTTCTCATCAGAAGAAGTTGAATCTGTAATCTTAACCAAGGCTGTATGGACGTTCTGGAGGTAGAGACAAAGTCAGGGAAGGAAAAGCCTTGTCAAAGAAGGAGTCTTCCATATTGCACTGAGCCCTATCTGAACAATGACGGTGAGACTTCAACGTTAATTAGCAGAGTTTTCCCACAGTGCTGGGATTTCTGAAGCATGTTCCAAACTCAGATTTATTTAACATGGGTTCTGAGGATCAGAACCGGCAAGGCAACACTTTTTCACCTGAACTAACAGCACAACTCCTTCTTAGAATTTTTAGTTGTTATATGTTGTGGTTTGCCCGGGAGTTATCTGTATTTTGATGCTAATTCCACTGCCCCAAGGACAGCTGCCTAGTCACACGCTCAGGACTCAGGTGACTTCACCAGACCCTTCTCCCCATTGAATTTGTAAAGTACAGGTGAGGGGCAGGTACAGGATAGAAGGAGGCCTGTCATTGGAGGGGAAGGAAGGTGGGCGGGAGAGAAGTTTGAAGGAAGAGGAGGAGACTGGGGCGGAAAGGAGGAAGAGACAGGAGGGAGAGGCAGAGAAGCCATGGCAGGACAATATGGCAGATGACATTTATATTCTGCTCTGTGTATTTACAGGTTGTTATTAATGTTCCTAAGGGATGGATGGTACTGGGTTTGGTATGTTTAAGTGGGCAATTATATCTTATCAATTGGATCTAAGATTATTGTGTTGTGTGTTCTTTTATGTGAGGGTTTGAGTGTAGGAAAGTGTGCAGCTGGGATGTGTTTCTGCCAAGATATCTAGTAGACATCTTGGGGCACCGCAGTGCCGGACCTAGCGGGGTAAAAGACAACCTTACTTTTTTTATTTTTATGTTTTTACAACAACAGTTATATAACATCTGGCTGTGTGGCATAACGGCTTGGGGGTTATACACGATTTGAATAAATGAAATCAGGCAAAGCAGTATTTCCGTTCCTAACTCACTTGTCATTTGAGGAGGCTGTATTGGGAGCCTATGGATTCTCGTCTAGCTATAAAGTTGACAATAAATTATTGTAAACTCCAGTCACCCCCAAGGGCCTGTAGAATATGTGCATGTGTCTGACTATCCAATCCCCATTCCTTTCAGCTCCACAACTACACTTGCTCTTTATAACTGTCTTTTCGCGTCTTACTCTACATTTTGTCAGCTTCTCGGGCACAGGTAAGCTTCTCCCTCATCTCCCATTTACAAAGTGGTGTGACCAGTCGCTCCCTTCTCTGTATAGCTTCTCATCTCAACAGGGATATACAAACAGCTCTGGCATCTCAGAATGAGTTCCAGGTGCAAAGTGAGCCTTGAGTGTATATTAGCTGATATCATCTCATTGTCATCCTAACTACATCACTCTTGTCTTCTTTTCTGTCAGAATCAGCCCAGGGTCTAGTTCACAAAAGACGTGCAGGGTATACTCCACTGTCAGCTACTTGTGTGGAGTGAACGAATGCGTGAATGGATACATTCTCAGTGAACGCTTTAAGTGACTAATACCTTTCTGACCCATTGACAACCGGTTGAGTGAAATGAGTGAATGATTTAAGTGACAAATGTCTCCCTATCCTAACTCATCTATTCCCAGGACAAATCACCCTATAGACTGTGACCATAACGCTTCATCTGCTGTTCTCCGGACCTCCGAGATCTCCATGCCAGCTGCCTGATAATGGATAACCTAAGGGAGCATAGCCATGGTGGTCAGATTTCCTTCTGCTGGGAAGAGCCTGTACAATGAAGGGAGCAGCTACCCAGTCGCTCCCGCCGATCATGGAAGGCTGGGGCCGGCAGACTGTGTAGTGACAGCGTACATGTGTTCCCAGTGACACCGTAAGAAGAAGATAATCCAGTAGAGAGTTGGGCATCTACATGCAAAGCCTCAAGGCTCAATGGATCCCTGAGCTCAAACTGGGAACACCTCAGGGGAAAGGGGTTTTGAGGAGTGACAGAGATTAATGCTATCGTTAAGGGTGAATTCTGTGACGTTCTGAGAACCCACATTCAATTTACAGTTACCAACATGTAAACCAAGAACATGTTACTGACGTTCTCTGGGCTTTGTGCTCTCATCTGTGACACTGTATTAATAACAATCTCACGGGCTTTTGAGAAGCCCACGGACAGAACCTATCCCATCAATACATTGGGTACTGGGACTCATCAGTCTCTCGAAGCTGAATTTGGAACAAAGTTAGAAATAGACTTGGGTCTGAAAGGATTACATAAACCCCATTTGTCTCCATTTACGGACGAGGCCTGATTTCAAAAGGAGGCCTAAAGGCGCCAGCTCCAGGAACAGACCATAAAATCCAGGAACGAGTTCATAAAACCCCCTTCCAAAGAACAGCCTGGGGATAACCACAAAAATGGAGAAATATCTCGTCTCAGGATGGGCATCTGTGCTGGGCACCCCCATCTCATCCATAAATTTGCATGACGTAGGAATGCAGACCACTGACCTCCTGGCACAAGCCAATCAGAAGCTGACCTCTGTGACTCCCTAGCACCTGCCAATGATATTTTAGATTACCTAATCCTTTTGGAAAATCCCCCTAATTCTCTTTAAGAAGGCCTACATACCTTTGTCCAGGCTTACATTTTGAAGAATGGTTGGTAGTCCCGCCCGTGCTAGCTTGCCATTTCTGCAGAATAAACAGTCTTTATCTTTGCATAGTATCTGAGTAGACCCTTACAGGCCTTCAAATCAGACTTGCATGTTCATTTTACAACAGATGAATCTGGATTGGAAAGCTAGTTTGCTTCACATCCAAACTGAACTCTCTACCTGTCTTAGCTCTAAGTCACCAGTACCTTATAACCAGGAGAAGACAGAATTAGACCTACTACTCTAGAGACACAGAAACACACTCTCTTCTTCTGTGGTTTAGATGTGTTTGTTCCCTAATGGTTCATGTGTTGAAAGCATGGTCCTGAATGCAGCAGTCCTGGAAGTCGGTGGAACCTTTGAGAGGTCAGTCTTGGGAAAAGGATGTTAGGTCATCGGGGTTCTGGCCAAAGAAGGGTCATAGAGTTCTCCTGGGACTCCACATAGGCGCTAAGAGGTCAGATTGTTACAGGAGGAGCAAACCCAACTCCTGAGCTCCCCCGGCTTTCTATCTTGCCATGCGATCACTGCTCATTCACATTTCTGCCTGTGTGATGCTGTCCACAAGTAGATGACTCAGTGAGGCTGCCCAATCTAAAACCAGGATCCAGGGTCAGGGGCACAGTCCCTGCACAGTAGAACAGTGGTTTAGCATACAGGCACCCTAACTTCTACACTCAGCAATGAAATAAAAATAAATAAATACATTGTTAAAACAGAACCATAAAGAAACTTGTATTCTTTATAAAGTATCTAACCATGAGTATTTAGTTATAACTTAGAAAATAGAGAGATACAGTCTCTCTCCACTAGTAATGGCACTTCAGGCTCCCAGTGCTCCCTCTGCTGTCCTCCTAACTCCCACAGACAGAAGAACTGGCTCCTTCTGTTCTTATGCTGAAGATCAATGAACTTTCTCTTCCATATGTAGATGAGTTCCCAGAAAATTTTCTCCTTTTACTTCCCCTTCTCTTTCCAGCCCAGACATTTATCTTTCTAATTAATGCTGCGACGGCCTTGGAGCCCCCTGCGGTGCAGCAAGGCCAAGCGTTTTCAAAGTCAAAGATCCCACTTTAATTGTGGAGACTTCTGCTCCCTTTTCTGCCTTATTTATGCCACCCGGTCATAGTCTTGTGGAAATTCTTCTGCTACCTAAGTGTGGTCAGACTCTCCCTCAGTCGTGTCTGAAACCTGCCAAGGACCAGCCTCAGCTAGAAGGGTTCTGAGAGAGGGGTGTCTGGGAGTGGTGAAACAAATGACTCCAAGTCAAACTGTGGTCCAAACTGATAGGCTATGATCTGCTTAAGATGGCTCCCTAAACAGCTCTCTGTAGATAACTCTTGGCTCTGTAGTCTGCTTGAGACAGCGTTTCAGACCTCCCTGTCCCTGTCCCTGTCCCTCTCCAGGTCCCTGTCCCTGTCTCTCCCTCTTCCTGTCCCCCTTTCTCCCTCACCCCTCTCTCTCTTCCTCTCCCTCTCCCTCTCTCTCTCTCCCTTACTCAAGATAGCTTTTAAGACTATTGCTCTCTCTGTGAGTTCTGCTCCAGATAGCTTTTTTTTTTTTTTTTTTTTTTTTTTTTTTTTGCTATTCTAAAAACTCTGTTAAGCCAGCTTTCTCTACTAAAAATTCTAAACACTCTCTGGACAGCTCATGAGTTTTCTCACCAAAGTCCTAAAAGCTTCTATAAAAAAAAGTCTTGGATCTTCTGACCAAGTCAGAAATTCAGTTAGAAAAATTCTTAAAGTAATTCTTGGAATTTCCAATCAAAATCAGAAAGCCAGAAAAAGAAATTCTAAAAGAGCTGTATTTGCTCTTCAGACAGTCTTTTCTGGAGAGCCTCTAGAAAATATTCTAAAAGAGCTATATCAGCTCTCTAAGTAATTCTTGGGATTTCTGACCTTGGTCAGAAATGCTATTAGAAAAAAATTCTAAAAGCTACAAAAAAAACTTTAAAAAAGCTGTGTTCGCTCTCCATGGATTTTCTGATCAAAATCAGAAATCCTGTTAGAAAAGAATTCTTGAAGAACTGAAAGATCTCCTGAGATCTCCAGACAGTTCAGTTTTTGCTACAAAAAATTCTAAAGAAAGAAATATTACTGCTTTCTGCTAGCTCATTTCATGCAGACCAAAAGCCCAGTTTTTTAATTTATAATTCAATTATATATTCCAATTATATATATTATACTATATATAATATATATAAATTATATATGTATGTATACATATATATACACATATACACATATATATATGTATATATATATATAACCTTAGCCCCTTGACTCTTAGGAAGAGACAGCAAGCACAAGCACAGACAATAAGATAGTTGGTTGGGTAGGACCATGTTGGTATTTCCTCTAGGATCTGTCCAACAGTTCTCTGGTGATAGCCGGGTAGACCTGGCTTACTATAAGAGAGGCTACTTGGTCTGTCCTCCTTCTCTCTTCCCCTTTTCTCTTTCTGACTCTCTTCTCTCCCTGACCCCTTCTTCCCCCTTCCCCTCCCCACTCTCTTCCATGTGTTCCTGGCTGGCCTCTTTTCTCCTCTTCTTTCTCTCTCTTTCTCTCTGTCCTCTACTTCCTTCTCAACTTTCCTTTCCATGCCCCTAAATAAACTCTATTCGATACTAGACCCATTGTATGACTGGTACCTCAGGAGGAAGGGATACCTCAGTGTGGGTATATAACCCTCCTACTTCATCATACCTCTATCTACAAGACACATCCTTGGCCTTTTTATAAAATACAACAGACCACATCCTGGAATTACCATTCAGACCATGCCTGGACCTAAATTAGCTCTTTCCCAGGCTGATCTTGAACTCAGGAATCTCTCTGTATTTGTATCTGCCTGTTTTTGTATCTTTTTGCCAGCTCATAGTGTAGCTGCCTCTGTTTCTTTAGAACTCATGTTTTCAGAGTTCTTTCCCACAGCCTCAGGGGCTGTCCTAAAGGTCACAACATTATACCATTTTGCTGAGACATTAATCACAACCTTGACACCTGGATTCATGATGTCTCTGATTATGATGGGGTCATTAAACTTGGCAGAGAGGGTATTCCTCATAGGAGGAACATGAAAATATATACATTATTATACAAACAAGCCTTATGTCCACAGCAACCATCAACACTTGTGGAGGCCCATACCCTGCTGGCTCCATTCCAGGAAACTACATCATACTGTCCCTTACATGGCCATGCTAGACTTGGCAGAAATCCACTATCCTAACTGTTCTCATCTACTCTAGGATAGAGTCCTGAACTTAGACAGTCCTCTATCAAGAGATATTGCCCCATCAGTCAACTATCCCCATGTGTAAATCTGTTGTCTTATACCCAAATCTTCCCTGGGATGCCTCCTTCCTCTCTCTTATTTTTTATCCTCTCATACATTTTCCAGGATTCCTCCCTCAGGGGTTAAACAATTGTGTTCCCACCTACAATATCCGTGTCTCCCTAAAACCTAATTCTGGCTAAAGTTCCCAGGGCTTTTCTCTGGTTTTCCTGTTCTAAATCTGTTCAAAAGATCTGGTGTTAGTCAAACCAATCCCCAGGACTCCCAAGAAACACCTCTGCTCTGCCAGCTCCATCATTGTTCCCTGAAATCTCTCTGTACCCCTTCTTTGAAAATCGTCATTCTCTTAGTTCTCTATTGGCAAGCAATATTTTTGTTTTGTTTTGTTTTGTTTTCTATTCCCTTTCCTGGGTTAGCCTAGATTTTTCCAGAGCTTGCCAAAATCCTTGGAATGTGAATGAGTTGAGTTCTTTTAAAATAACCAAGGAGGTGGACGTGTACGAATGACAGATGAAACTGCAGGTGTGAACCATTGATTGGCTTACAGATGGGTCAATAAATGGTTTATGGCTGCATTGTTCTTGACTCTGCATAAAGGATTCAGCATTTACATACCACTCATGTCTTAGCAGCTGCTATCAGAATGAATGATTTCAAACACATACATGGCCCCCACGCTGTGGATTTGAGGGGAACAAGCATCAGAGTCTGACCTATGCTCACACAATGGCTGTGAGGCAAAGGCGGCAGGTGGGTATACTCTGGTCATTGTTTTAAAATGTCCTGAGCTAGAAATGATTTGTGATAATGATTCCATCACGATTTTATTCCCTCATTTGAAGTCGATTGTGCAGCTTGACCCCTGAGTTCAAGCTAAACCAAGTTTTGAACATTTGGCAAGCATTATCTATTACATATGTTGCAGCAAAATAAAATTTATCTCTTGGGAGAGGTACACATGGATTTTGATGAGACTAAACTTGGAAACGATAGACAATTGTCCAGATATATTGCTTCCTTCTTCTCAAAGCAGGGGCAAGTGGATCATCACCTATGTGGTGGAGTCAAGGGAGTATCCGGTCTGTAGAGGACCACGCATCTCCTGGAACATCTGGTCTCCAGGACCTCATCTTCTTGTTAGATCTGTAGTAAACCTGCCTCCCAAAAAACAAACCCAGGCATTCCTTACCATTGTATAGATGTCAATTCCCCTTATCTGTCTGCTTCTCTTAGACCCTCTGATTACAATCATTCCTTTTATCTTTCATGTGTGTGTGTGTGTGTGTGTGTGTGTGTGTGTGTGTGTGTGTGTATGTTTATTCATTTTTTTCCTGAACTTTTAATTTCTTTGAGGTAGGGTCTTTTGTAGCTCAAGTGGCCTCAAACTCAACTGCATGGCTGAGGATGTCCTTGAATACCTGTCCCTCCTGACTCTACCTCCTGAGTGTCTGGGGTACAGGCTTTCAAGCCAAACCCGTCTGACAGCAATCCTTTCTTAAGGAAGTTCTTCTCTCTCACAAGAATAATCAAAAAACTTTTTTTTTCAGTCTATCACTGCTCCTGTTTCTACTTCTGAATCAAAGCCAGAGACCTATAAGAAGTCTTTTGATTTATCATATCCTATTTAAAAGATGTAGTTGCACTCATTCCCTGGATTTCCTCCATTACCTTCAGACGGTGGTATTGTTGCATAGCTAAAGATCTGTTCCTCTTTATAGACCCACTCACAAATTCTTCCCACATCTGAGCACCAGGCCAAGTCTTTAACATCTACCTCTAGCGTAGAAGACTCCATCACTAATTAGAGAAAGCCAATCTGAAACTATGCTGGTGAGCAAACTTCCTGATACCAGGGCTGTCTTGCCACTGTTTCTTCTTTGAACCTAGAACCCAGTACAGGTGAAACAGACTGAAGTACAGATTAATAATTTGTTAGTTTCTTTCCAATTCACAGATGAAGCCAGCATTTGTGGTCCAATGTCCTGACCTGTGGAGAAGCAGAAAGACAAAAAGGGGAGCTGGAGAGACACTTCAGTGTGGAGGCTCACCATACAAGCCTGAGGCCCAGTACTCAGAACCCCAGTATGCACATAAACAGGTGCAGTGGCCTGCGTCTGACTCCAGGGTGGGGAATCAGAGCCAAGCAGATCAATCCCTGGAGCTTTTTATCCAATCAGCCTCAGCTAGCCTCACCTAGTGGCTGAACTCTGGGTTCAAGAAAGACTTGGTCTCTGCAAATAAGGTAGAGGGTGATTGAGGAAAACATCAACATTGACCTCTGACTGCCATACACATGTACAACTGCACATAAATATATACACATACACAACGATGTAAACACATATACTAAAGACACACACATACCCATGCATGCGCACGCACACACACAGAGACACACATGAGAAAGTAAAAAAAAAAAAGTACACAAAAACTAAAAGTAATAATAAACCTTTTATTTTCTATTTATTGTATCTGCTAGCACCAAAAGCAGCAGTGTATCCAACAGCACCTGTGTGATTAACAGGTAATAGTAAAACGACACACGTCTGTGACTACCAGTGATGTCACAGACGCTCAAGACTCTAAATGCCCCATCCTATCCAAAGCTTTCTTCAATGCTACACTAGTCCATTGCTCACTCAGTCCCTGGCTGGGCTTCTCATCAAGATGGACTGTAAAAGGACTGGCCCATGAAAACAAACAAGCAAACAGGCAAAGAGGAATGATCCTTCCCTGCATGCCAACTATGGGTATGAATTATTAGTGGGTATAAAACGTTACACAGTAAATAAACACTCAGCAAGGGTGACTCCTAGACCAAATCAAAGTTTTAAACTGCTAAAAAAGACAGAAAGAGACAAAGAAAGAAACAAACAAAAAAAAGAAACAATAAAAAGAAAACAAAGAACCCTACATAATCATCAAGCGCTCTATAAATGTTAAGATACCAGAACATTCTGATTCTAGAATTCCAGGACTCCAGGGCTGACTAGTTTCTAATTCGGAACAGGAGCCTCTCTGTCCTCAGGTTTCCCTCTGAGGAAATGAGAGGTAGACGGGTGCTGCAAACATTTCCAGGCAGCCAGCCGGGTCAGTGATCCCAGGCATGAATGTACTCTGAGATACACTGCCCTTCTCTCAGCCTGACTTCCAAGTCCCTTCCCATGCCCAATGTCTTAAATCTCTAAGGACCAAATTCAGAAAAGCTGGTGGACTCTATTCTGATTCCAAGGCAGAGATCTATCAAGAACTGGCAGTTTGCACGCACACACACACACACACACACACACACACCACCCCCCCCAGCTGCTGCAGTCTGTCAGAGGTTAGGTAGGTAACCACAACAAAAAGCAAATGATGACTTCAATAAGGAGTTTGCCAGGGGCACAGCCAAGAGCTCCGACATTTCTGTTGTCTTTCTGAGCATCTGAAGCATTTTGAACGAAGTCGCTGTTGTTCGGAGTTTTGGAGATAAGCGCAATACAGGTAAAGTCTTTCAAAGGTTTTCCAGATTTTGATACCTCAGTTGGACACTATAGGTGGCTGCGCATTGTGAGGTTTTTACCTTTATTGCCTTAAAGCACTCATGAAGGAGTCTTGGTGACAAACTTGGTTCCGAGGAAAGCCACACTGCCAGTATCCTGTACTTCCTAAGCTCGCCACTTTCTTAGAAGGAACCAGAATCATATTAGTTGCTCCGTATTAGTTTACTCGCCTGAACATGTGCTCTCAATGAAACCCTGCCATTAGCGCCAAATATTCAGCCAGCTAACTAGGTAAGGGTCGCTGTCAGTCACTGGTCTCACTGTCAATGACTGCGGTCAACCTCGATCCATCTGCAGCACCTGTCTCATCCGAGAAGCCCCATGACAAATCCACTTCCGGTGCCCAAGTTAACGAGATGCTGTCAGGGCAACAGGCCCTGCAAAAACTTATCACTGAAGTAGGCTCCTTGAGGAAGGACGGGGGCTTCCCTTTCTGAGGGTGAAAATTGTTTCTGTGGGGGAAAGCTTCAAAACCACTTCAGCCATTAAAATGTGTCTGGACATATTAGGAAAGCAAGCGGGGGTGAGGCAGAGCATGGGGAGTTCAAGGGGAGCTGGGAAAGAACTCAATCTGGAAACTGCCCAGTAGTCCAGTGTTCATCCTTAGGTGCAAGAGCCTGGCCAGCCTCATTGTCTCAGGGCAATAAACAGGTGATTAATTTATTTAACACAGGTAGATGGATTTCTGATCAAAAATTAATAATGCTGGGTATGGTTCAGTGGCAGACTGTTTGCTTAACAAGCATGGACCCATTGGGTCAATTCCCAACACTAGAAAAAAATAACAATACTGGCCAGCAAGAGTAATCAGTGGGTTGTCAGTTGTCGCAACCTTGACAACCTGAATCTGATCCCAAGGACCCACAATGTGTGGAGAAAGCAGACTTCTGAAAGTTACCACTGAACCCCATGTGCCTGCCATGCACGGAATGTGTACATCCACTATCTTGTTCTGTCATGCACACACACTCATACACACACACACACACACACACACACACACAAATCACATGCACACACTAACTCATTAATTATAACAATAACAAGGGTAATAGCAACATCAATACAGAGGTATGCTGAAGTCTGTTCCCAGAAAGAAGTAAAAGAAGCCATAGTCCTGAGCTGTAGTCCAGAATCAGGAGCAAACATCCAATGTGTCCTCTAGCAGAAATTCTCAAAAAAAACCAGAAGATGCCTAATGGCCATCTACGGGGACTAGCCTGACACTGTGGCTCTCAAGGAATAGTCTCCAAATGACAGCAGCAACATTGTTCACTAACTTTTTAGAAATAGATTCCCTGGTCCCAGTCTTGATCTCTTTACCCAGAGCCAGGAACACAGGGCTCAGAAACTTATATTTTAATAAGCACGCAAACTTTCTGGTGCCAGCTCACATGGAAGAATTGCGTTTTGTAATTTATAGAAAGATCTTCAAGTCTGACTCAGCACAACCATTCTCTCAAACATTTTAGAAGCCACTTGGTCCTGCTGTCTCTCCACCCCATTCCATCTAGAACATAGCTAATCATTCCACCTGCTATGGCCCAAACCTTCTCCTTTACCACATCCCTGACTAATCAGCCCTGTGCACAGTGGAAGATTCCACTCCCTGACATCACAGTTACCCACACATACTCTGGCATTATTTTGTGTAAATCTAGGCTCTCTGAAGAACTGAGTAGAACCTGATTTAAAAAAAAAAAAAACCAAGCAAGCAAGCAAGAAAAAGAAAGAAAGAAAGAAGGAAGGAAGGAAGGAAGGAAGGGAGGAAGAAGAAAACGTTCCAGAATGAGCCCTACCACCCCAGTGCTCTCCTGAGGCACAGCGGTACAGCAGTGCTCACCACTAAACCAAGGCTCTCTGTCAGCTCCATAGCACAGCTGCAGCTGTAGGGCCAAGCTGCTGGTACCTAAAATACTTACTGTCCTTCTCCTTCTGCAGAAAGTATCTTCAGACTCCTGCCCTAGATTCAAAGTCTCCACTATGGAGGGGACCCAGAATAGGAGGTAACAGAGGGGCTAAAGTCAGTAAGGTCCTTACAAGAGAACCACAAAGATCTCAGCTCGTTCCCCCAGAATGCATGTGAGTTAGCTGGGCATCGCAATGGGGGCTTTGTAATCCTACTGATGTAGAGACCAAGGTGGAACATCAGCCCAGCCAAGCCAGTGAGTCTCTCTCTCTGTCTGTCTCTGTCTCTGTCTCTGTCTCTGTCTCTGTCTCTCTCTCTCTCTCTCTCTCTCTCTCTCTCTCTCTCTGTCTCTGACAGAGGAGAGGTGACCTCAGGTCCACAGCAGAAGAACCAATGACATCTTCTGAAGTTTATAAGCCTCCAGTCTGAATCTGGAGACCAGTCCATGGCCACAGAAGAACTTAATCTGTAAGTGACTTTCTGGGATTTCACACTGGTTAGTCCAGATATCCAGGAAATCATGGTTGATCCGGGTCTTCAGAGGCAAAGACAGAAGCATATTTCAGGGCTCTTTGAAAGTTCTCAGATAAGCCTGACTTCAGCCAAAGAAGAAGATTCAATGCGTAATGTGCTTCCTGCCAAGCCTGATGACCCAGTCCCTGGAACACACATGGTAGGGAAAGAGCTAACTGGTCTCCATATTCATGCCATGGCACATACACATACAAACACACACTCATACACCATACAAATTAATTAAAGGAAATGTAATCTAGCCTGACTTTCATCTAGTTTCATTCTGAGACTATGAGACACATTCCAGTCAAGGTAAATTTTTGGAGGAAGCTTGTCTGGCTTTCCGGTGAACAGTCCACCAGTGAGAGAAATGGGGTAAGAATTCGGACCAGGACTTGAAGCAGAAACCATCGAGAGATGCTGCCTCTTGCTCACTTGGGAACATGGTTAGCTAGCTTCTTTTGACATCCCAGGACCGTCTGCCCAGGGAACGGTACTATTGCTGCAGTCTGGGCCCTCCTCCATTAGTTAACAATTAAGACAATATCTCACGACATGCACAGCAGAAAACCTGGGAAAGATGATTACTCAATTAAGATTCTCCTCCCCACCTCCCCCCACCCCCCCCACCTCCCTCCCCCCCCCCCCCCAGTGATTTTAAGCTCTGGAAAGTGAGCAGCTCATCCAACCAGGACCCCACCCCCATCTGCACCTATGATTTTTTTTTTTAAAACAAAGTTGGCAGACGCTGGGGCAGGGGGGTGGGCAGCTGGAATAGATGTGCGTGTTCATTCAACCTTGATGGAATCAGCCTCGCGTGTGTGTGATTACACATTCTTCTTAGACTGAGAACGCTAGAACCTCAATGCTACATTCAGATTGTTCTCAGCTTACAGAAGCCAGATTTGAGCAGCTAGAAACAAGTAGAGCTTAAACCTGCACGTAGTACCACAAACTCCGTCCTAAGTGTGACTGTCAGCACCTTGGAACCATGAGAAGAACACACAAGCAGGTGGCCAGCACATGCCCAGGAATTATCGGGGTACAGAGAGAAAACCAATTGACCCCTCTCGTAGGTGACAAATGGTGTTTTGAAAATCGCCAAATAAGAACAACTTTCTGAATTTAGGATTCTAAAAGTAATTTTTTAAAAAGAAATCTTATTTTCAAACCGAGATATATGAAGTGGTTTTGTGGTTGTTCTTCTTGTTACATATGCCTTAAAAATTCTACCCTAGGAAAAAAATGTATAAAATAGGAAGAGGAAAATTTACCTCCAGTCCCACTATGAAAACATAAGGGATACTCCCGAAAATAGAAAACTCTTTCAATATGAAATCGGAGAGAATGCTTTCTTAGTGTGAAGTGTTTGTAAAATGCCGAAACACTAATAAATTACAGGCAACCATGATTCAAGAGTTCCTCAGTCTTCGAGTGATTTCAAGACTTGTCACCAACCCCTTCCCTACACTGTCCTTCTCCTTTCAAGACTTCCCCTCCCCCTCCCTCTCTTCTCTCACACTTAACCATATTTTTAAAATGTGTGTGAGTATTTTGCCTACTGGAATGTCTGTGCATCGTGCATGTATGGTGCCCAAGAGAGCCAGGTGAGGACACCAGATCTTCCGAAACTGGAGTTACAGGGGCTTGTGAGCTGCCAAATCGGTACTGGGAACGGAATGCGGTCGTCTGTAAGTGCTCTTAACCACTCTCCAGCCTTGCAAATGTGCACTCTGACTCCATGCAGGAGATCAAACCCAGAGTCCTGTGCATGCTAGGCAAATACCTCTCTCTCCCACATATGTATACAGAACCCTGCGCTGTGCACTGAAGCCTATGCACATGAGCCCTGTGCATAGGCAGCAGGATAGCATGTGTGACTGTGATCATCTCCAAGCTTAGATTAGGGTGCCAGATCATTATTAACATAACCCCAAGGTCTTCACGATTTCCTAGGTGCACACCCACTCAAGAAATAGAATCTTGGTTTCTAAGGAATCTAAGCTGAGAGTGGCCATCTGAATCGCTTTGTCCATGGATGGTAGCTCACAGAAGCCAAGGCTTGACAAAAGTTTCTTCCTTGGACCTTCCCCTCTGCAGCTTCTGAGAATCTTCAATAACCCCTGGCTGCCCATGGGTTGAAGAGCTCCTGCACATAGTAGGGCTTTCCCACATACGGTCTACCTGGTGCCACAAGAAGCAAGAAGGCACCAGCAGAAGGGTTAGCCCTTCACCTTGTGACAAATTGCACTGTGGTTTCTTAAGGCGCTGAAGTTAACAATGGTTTGTTACCCGGCCAAAGCTAGCTGACAGAAACATTTTGTCCAAGTTTACATAAGTAAGACTAATATCTGAACCCAGATGGAGCTTCCCCACAGCCTAGACGCCTATGTGAGTGTTGACTGACATTGCCAGGAATCAAGTCCAAAGCCAGGCCTGCTGCACTTTGCTGTGAATAGCTCCGTTTTTATAGTCAGGCAAGAGGCACCTGGGAAACAATTAGCCGTGGTACTTCTGGCTTTCCATAATAAATTTGAGGGCAACTCTTTATTTTTGCTAAAGTTAAAGAGTTTTAGTGACAACAAATGTTACTTGCTCTTTTCTTGGAATAGAAATGTGTTTGCTTTAACCAGTCGGGGACTCATTAGTGTACCTATCTTTATCTCCCCAAGTCTTCGCCTTCCTCACTTATTTTTGTTGTTTTATTTTGGCCTGGCATTAGAGCGTTGTTTGTTTTCAACACAAACTCTAATGGGCTGAACAAATCAGGAAGAAAACCATCAACCGTAAGGCGCGCGCGTGCGCGCTCGCGCGTGTGTGTGTGTGTGTGTGTGTGTGTGTGTGTGTGTGTGTGTGCACGTGTGTGTCCCGTGTGCCGCAGACTGGGAGCTTCTCTGCACAGCCGAGAAAGAATGAACAGCTGAGTGGTGGCAACAGCATCAAGAAAGCATCCTTGAGATAACCAAGCAGGCATCCATGAGCTTCAGAGTCTCTCGGAAATACCATGAAAGACTGAGACACAAAGCCTTTAAAACATTTTCCCCGCAAGGATTGACCCTTGAAAGATTTGCAAGTGTGTGACCAAAATGGGTGAGCTATTTTGATGTGTAACAAACAGAATTCATGTTTTTAGAAAAGGGAATTAGGAGTGATAAAATTGGAGGCAATTATCACCACGAGTAACTTAGGTAGCCTGAAACTCCTGCCTTGAGTCCTCTTATTTTTCCACCCAAAAAATGGGTCTCACAGAATTCCTTTTGTATGATTGGGAGTGATGTGACAGAGGAAACCTCCAGTGCTTCTTAAACAGTTGTGAACCTAGGCCTACTATGAACTCATGAACCCCTAAATACACACACACACACACACACACACACACACACACACACACACACACACACACACACACACACACACACACACACACACACACACACACACACACACACACACACACACACACACACACACACACACACACACACACACACACGATACTTTTAATGGCATATGTCCCCACAGAGAGAATCACCTTTTGTGTCTGTCTACGTCATAAAGCCATTCAGGCTGAGATTTTGGACCCTGGCTCTGCAACATAAGCATTACCCAGGACACAGGACTCGGGAAAGCAGGCGCCTTTAGGAACACTGTGAGGGGCATGGTCAGCTCCTCCCCTTCCTAGCCCCTCTGCACTGCTTGCTTGACACAGTTTTCCCATCAGATCCTAGTAAGAGTTAGGGCCACACCCAACAGATATTCAGCTGACTGTCACACTGAGCTAGTGCAGCCTGGAGCTAGTATCCGCCTCTGTCTGACACGCAGTATCCGACTCCTTGTAATAGAGTGAGGACGAGCATTCTTGAGGAAGCAATCGCAGCATGTTCCCAGAAGTCTTTGCAACAGTTATCTTCTCTCTCAGCCTAGATTTTATTTAGCATCTACTTAAGCAGGTCCCATGAATCCCGCAAAGTTCTGGACAATCAGACCTTCCATAAGAGGAAAGTTGTGGTTGGTTCCATGTCTTCCAAAGCTCCTCCTGGTCTTTTCCCTGTGCTACCCCATATCATCCTCTTAACCTAGCCAAGAGGAGATGCCACACTGCAGAGGGTTCATAAACCCTAGAGACCATAGGGATTGCTTAATGTCAGTCAGCTATTCTAAGGTATGGAACACTAACTACACAGTCCTGATTTCCTTAACCTTCTCTGACATGTCCAAAGAGGGAGGGGACATTTGAGTCTGGGAGAAATTTCATTTTACACTTAGAATTTTATTCAAACTTGTGCTGTGACAGCCCTTGTTTCGTGGGCATATTGCACTATTTTTTCCAACACACTCTTAAGGGTTAGTTCAGAATCTGCACAGTACTTAGGTGCAAATAGAGTGCTTTGTGTTAGAGTCCATGCTTCGTGTGTCTAAAGGCACTGTATGCCTTTTTCTGAATCATTTGTAAAACAGACATCTTATGAACAGACTGTATTTTTTAGAAGACAGTTTAATGACAAAAGAGGAACCTGCTTTCCATACAAATCATTCCTCTACACCTTTATCTCTCCCAGAGTCAACAGTTAGACAAACTTGGGTATTCAACTCCCTGCTTCCATTCTCTGTCCTGGGAGTCTTTCACAAAACACATACTCAGACTCTGTACCTCAGAACCCAAAGCCTAGTGCCTAACCCTCAACCACAGACCACAGAATGCTCACAAAGCACAGTCACCTTTCCTTCCCAGTCAAGCATCTCTTGAAACTCTCAGAACCCCTCTTAGGGACAGATTTTCCTAGAAGTTCGGTTTACATGGAATGAAGGGCCTTGGGCAAGCCGCTGGAATTCTTTCAAGCTGGTGTTTGCCTGCAAAAGGGCACTTACTCTTGACATTTTTGAAGGCACTCATTTTACAGCCCAGTTTTCACACTCAAACAGTCACCATCTGTGATGTCCAGCGCGTGGTGATGGCAGGGAGCGACTCTCCATCCACTCTCCCCTCATTTCGCTCTCTTCTTCTTTTGTCTTCCAACACCTGGGGTCCTAATTCGACTGAGAGTTTTATTTAAAATTACACTTGCCTAATGCAAAACTAGGGAGGGAGGGAGGGACGGAAGGAGGGAAGGAAGGAAGGAAGGAAGGAAGGAAGGAAGGAAGGAAGGAAGGGAAGGAAAAGTGCAGAGTCCAGTGCACTAAGCCCAGCAAGCTCCAGCAGGAAATGTCACCGTTTGTGCTACTTGAACCACTTTGCTCTAGACCCTGAGCTGTAATCCACCAAACCCAGAGAAGATCCATCTTTATCCCTGCTTGAGACACTCTAATGCTTAAAGGACAACTCCGTCTACATCTCCAATTTGGCTTATGACTCCAGGGACTTTTAAACACACTCTGGTAGGGGCTGAAGACAGGGTGGGCTCGGCAGTGCAGAGTGAGCGCTGCTCTTCTGGAGGACCTGGGTTCAGCTCTCAGCACCCACACGGAGACTCACACCTCCCTGTAACTCCAGTTCCAGAGGATCTGACACCCTCTCCCAGCCTCCAAGGACGTCAGCCATGCACACGGTACACAGACATCTCTTGGTATAATCACTCCATTGGCGTGATAGCTCCCTGAGTGCCCAGGTCCTCCTGCCCTGAGAATGGAACACCAGATGCAGCTACCCAACCATGGCCCGTCTCTCCTGTTCTCCCTTTTAATCTTCTGCCATAGCTGTGTGCTAAGTCCTGGGTTAGCACATGCTGGCTTTCTTACCTCTTCCCAGAAACTCCGTGTCCTTTCCTCTTGTATCCAGTTCTTTCTGTGTACATTATAAGCGTTTATCGATAAACTAAATAAATGATCATTCTGTTCCCTTCTATCTTTCTTGAAATGGAATCCGTCCCGTTATACCATTTTAATAAATCCTCATCCCAAGAATTATAATCACTCAAAAACGAAAAGACGAAAAGAAGTATTTTGTGTGTAATTCAGAATGGCCTTTGTAAAATGAGTTTTTCATGATGAGTTAATGCAGGGAAGAGGGAAGTTCAAAACAACCCAGGTAACTTGGTGACTATAGGACCCCCCCACCCCACCCCCGTCGCTTCTTCTCCCGGCTACCTCAATAATATTTAAGGGTAAGTCTGATGAAAGATATTTTTCAATGAATTTGTGTTTATTTTAAGATGATGTTAGAACAGGCTGGAGAGAAAAGAGCAAATGGAAAATTCAGTGTATTACCCCTCTGCGTGAAGCACCCGCAGGACATGGTGGCCACCCCACAGTACACAGACACTGCACCAAGACAGGCAAGGCGGAGACGGGAACCATATGGGTTTGTAGTAAAATAGCTCAGTTTATCTCCACAGGTGAGAGGAAGCGCCGATGGGAGTGAACGCTGCATGTCACTAAATTTAAAGCAAACACACATTAAGATCTCTTCTTTGATCTTGGTGGAAGGTGGATGACAAGAATAAGTAGCTCCCTGTTCCCAGAGTGGCCAACGTGTTTCTGACTACATATTGCTCCATTTTGACAGACCCAGCGTGAGCACATCTGGAGAGACCCGGCAGTTTAGCATCTGTGGATTTGAGTTATTGTCAAAGCCACATCAGTGGCCACGCATAGATTTCTATTCCTAATCCACGTGACTCACATTTGCGATTATTTTTATTGGCCTCTGCCTAAATTAAGATGGGGCTCACACAAATTCCTGTGATATTGGGGCTCTGAGTTGCACTTCTGGGAAGACTGGCTACATCTTCAAGGAGAGAAAAGATTCAAAGGAACCGGAATTTGTTGTGCTCCTTCACAGAACAAAAGCAAGCATCTTGCATGGTCTAGTTGCTCTCAGGCTACTCAGTCATGACAGGTACTCAACACAAGCACTCCCTACGCTGCCCCTCAAGCAGCACCAGAGGAAACTCGTCCCTGCGCTCAGGCATTAAGGCACGGTTTCCTCTCATAAGGAACGCAGATGCGTTACTTTTTAGTTACTCTCAACATGCCTGGGCAGAACAACATGAAGTAGGACAGAGGGGTTTTGCCTCATGGTTTTGAAGGTTGAGAGTCATGGCTAGTTGGCTCCATTCCTGTGGACTTGTGTTGACGCAGACCATCCTGGCGGGGAGGCAATGGAAGAGCAACACTGCTCTCCTCACCTCACAGCAGCCAGAAAGCACAGTAAGGACCCAGAGACAGGGTAAGACGGGAGGATGGGAGGGGTGCTGAGAAATGTCTGCACAGAGCCGCTGCACTCACAAAGTCACGGTAGCTGTGGTTGTCTGCCCAAGATAGGCTCTGACAGTATTCCATCCTGGATAAGGGGGAGGTTCCTGAGGCTCCACCTCCCTGAGCAGCTACTGGAAGTTAATGGTTGCTAGGGCTAGGGAAGCCATTTTCTTCAGTGGTATACTGGTGGGTCAGCCCTGCTCCAGAAAGCAATGCCACCCATGCTCATGAGAACAGCCACAGTTAAACTCACTGGGTCGCCCAAAAACTGTAAAACTAAAAAGCCATAAAAACAGAAAATGACTTGGTGTGATGAAGAAAGGGCTCAGTAGGAATGCAGGGATGAGAGATGGTAATGGAGTAAAATGACCAAAATGCATGCATATATGCATGGAATTGTCCAAGGATAGTAAGTTAAGTTTTAAAGATGCAATGTCCAGAGACAGGACAAAGCGTTCTAGGAACAGTGAGTGACACATTTCCGTTAGACCCGCCTCCCAGTTATGTCACCTACTATATTCATCTGTGAATTAACCAGCTGATGAGTCATAGCCCTCGTAAACCAATCCTTTCCTAAAAGTACATCAGCTGACAGCCCGAGTTTTGAGTTTTAACACACGAGCCTTTACGTAATTCTATATTTAAAAGTCATTGTCCTGTTGAACAATTCTCAAGCACCATCTCATAACGAGTTGAAGCTAACAAGGAAAAATCACGGGTTGAGCTGAAAAGCATAGATACGAAGTAAGAAGGAACATTTTTATTCTTGAATCAGGGCCTGGTGGTCTCA
Organism: Rattus rattus; assembly: GCF_011064425.1. Lineage (NCBI taxonomy): Eukaryota > Metazoa > Chordata > Mammalia > Rodentia > Muridae > Rattus > Rattus rattus. Next base: position 29,283,880 of record NC_046168.1, on the reverse strand, counting down.
ATAACCTTCTAGAAGTTCTTCACCAGCCTATTCTATGAATGTTCAGAATAACAAAATACTTCGTTCACCTAGTCTCTAATGAGCCAATGACGATTTGTTTGGTAATGTGGCTTCCTCTACATGCCGATTTGGGGATCCAGGATTCTTCCATCTGTTAACCACCTGGGGCCTTGCAGGTTTCCCCTTGCCAGTGAAGGAAATCGGGGAAAGAGAGAAAAAAAGACTCCTAAGCCACAGAATCCTCAGCCTGGAGGAAGACGGCCCTTGATTCTATTACTCAAGATTTTTTTCATGAAAAACTAGTTTTGTGGCCCCAAGTGGATGAAGGAAAGTTGTCACCTCTTGGCCTGTCAACAAGAGTGGTGTGTCAAATGTCATTTCATCAACTATCCAGACAATAGAATATAAATCATCTCTACTTAATTCACTAATTTCCAAAAGTGGTAGGTCAGCTGGCATCAGTGAGCAAGTGAACTGTCAGATGTGTGTGTGTGTGTGTGTGTGTGTGTGTGTGTGTGTGAGAGAGAGAGAGAGAGAGAGAGAGAGAATGTGTGAGAGAGTGTGTGTATATGTGTGAGTGGGGGGGGAGAGAGAGTACGGGAGAGTGTTTGTGTGTGTATGAAAGAGAGTGTATATGAGAGAGAGTGTATGTGAAAGAGTGTGTGTATGTGTGTGAGAGTATGTGTGTGAGAGAGAGAGAAAGTGAGTGTGTATGTGTGTGAAAGAGTGTGAGAATGTGTGTATGTGAAAGAGTGTGTGTGTGTGTGTGTGTGTGTGTGTGTGAGAGAGTGAGAGAGAGAGAGAGAGAATGAGAAGGTGTGTTTAACCACTACTATTTCTTCATATATAGAATATGTTGGGAACTGTGATGATTTGTATGAGCTCACCACAGGAAGTGGCACTATTAGTTGGAGTAGGTGTGTCACTGTGGGTGTGGGCTTTAGGACCCTCATCCTTTCTGCCTGGAAGTCAGTCTTCCACTAGCAGCCTTCAGATGAAGATGTAGAACTCTCAGCTCTGCCTGCACCGTGCCTGCCTGGATGCTGCCATGCTCCCGCCTTGATGATAATGGACTGAACCTCTGAACCTGTAAGCCAGCCCCAATTAAATGTTGGCCTTATAAGAGTTGCCTTGGTCATGGTGTCTGTTCACAGAAAGAAAACCAAAAGCATTTAAAAACTGATAGCCTTTGCAACGATTCGAAAATTGTCAGCATCTCCATGGAGCTTGGAAGGCGTGTGCTAGCCGCTCTGCCCTCCTGGAAAGGCCTCCGATGCAAGTGCTGTCTTTTATGTTATTACACATCTGAGCTCGGGAGTTCCTGGATGAATACATCCTGCAGACGAAGGGGGCTTGTTAGTTGCTGGTGCAGGGTAGCTACATTGAGAAGTTGCTCGCTTTTACTCATTTCCACAAAAGAGCTACTTGAGCCCTAATGTCACTTTGCCCAATTAAATATACAAATGGCAAGGGGCCAAGTTAATTGTACCTCCTGGGACTTAGACTAACCCGGGAAAGAAGCAGAGCAGGACAAATGGCCAAAGCTTACACTTCGCCTTTGCCTTCATTTGCCCTTATGGGGATATCGCGACCTGGATGCAAGGTGGGTTGGTCCTGAAAAGCTGTAGCTCTTTCTCCTCATTATGGAAAAGTTGACTGAATATTAGCCAGGCCTGGAGAGAGAACTGGCTGAGACAAGGCTATTACAGAGCAGTGAGCAGCACACACAAACGTTGATGATTCAAATTCGCTATGTCCCAGAGAAAGGTCACACATAAAGCGTTCCTGAACAAACCGTCCACAAGGAAAGTCTCTGAGGAAAAACGCCAGTGATATTTAAGAAATATTTACAATGATTCAAACAATGGTCCTCTCCATCTGGCTAAAAGCTCTTAAAAATCATCCTGGGGCTGAGAAGAGGCCTCTATCAGTACAGTGCCTATGCGAGGCCCTGAACTCCAATCCCTAGCACACACGCACAAAAGCAAGAGATGGCAGCATGTGTAAGAGACAGACAGACAGACATGCACACATACACGCACATACACATCAAGTATATACATACATACATACACATAAGCTCATATACCAAGTGTATGCACACGTACACGCATCACACGCACACCATTCTGGAAGCTTTGTTCCCCTCCTCTTCTGCTAATCAACCTCTTCAGTGAGTCACGACTTCTGCCCTAGACAATGTCAGCCAAGCAGTTAGCATGTCCAGATGAGAGAGTTTCTCTAAAGTTGAGCGGCAACAGGACAAAACTGGGCCTGCAGCATATCTGCATCAGACTCCCCACAAGCTAGTGATGTGCCCCACGAAAGGAAAGAATGCTGGCCAATTTATCTCCGAGTGATGTCACAGTTTCCAACTAATTTCCTCCTCAGACAGCTCAGACTGCTTCTTTTCCTGGAGCCTTTTCCCAGCATCACGCACCTCCTCTTGCTAGCGAGGGAAGCAAAAGACGGCAGCTGAGAAAACACTCCAATCTCCTGAATAGCCCTGCCTGGCTGCTGCTGCCTGGGTGGGTAGACAGTCTGTCTCCCCAGTGAGTGATGGAGAGTAGGGGTGCAGTTTGGGACAAGGTCCTTTCCTTGGTTCTGGAAGTCTCAAGGGACTAAAGTTCTGGGAGGTTTTCTTGGAAAAGCAGAAAATTAAATTCTTAACGCTGTCAAGTATGCAGCAAAGTGAATTTCCTTCCAGTTTTTAAATTGGGGTTTTTGTTTTATGTGCTTGGGACACAGCTCCTGGGTGCTCTTTGCAGTTTTAAAGGCTCCTATCTCTACATTGTCATACGTGGGTAATATACTGAGGTGCTATGCTGTGCATCAAGGCCTTTATGTTCCTGTCAGACTGCAAGTTACAATGTACCTGTGAGACAAAGGGACTCTGGGGCTTCGTCTGGAATTGGGGGTCCCTTCCCAGTCTTCACAAAAAGAACAACAGGCCCAGAGGAAGATCTGAAAACAAACTTCCAAGTCCCAACTGAGCAACACGGGCATGTAGCCCCGATGTGTACTACAGCTCTGACCACCTACCACCAACCACACTCAGTTTTGCCAAGGTCGCTTGTTAGACACACAACTCAGAAAGACACACAACTCAGAAAGACACACAACTCAGAAAGACACACAACTCAGAAAGACACACAACTCAGAAAGACACACAACTCAGAAAGACACACAACTCAGAAAGCGTTAGGCAGATGACCTAGGGTGACTTTTGCTTCATTCAGGAATCTCTTATCATCCTCTCGCAGTTCAGGTAGACATAAGCACTCAATGGCTTGGGCTTTCTTATTTTTCTTGCTGAGACGGGATCTCGGGATCTCGTGTAGTCCAAGTTAGCCTTGATCTCACTACATAACCGAGGCTTCCTTGAACTCCACATCCTCCTGCTTCCATCGGCTGGCCACGCCCGTGGGAGTGGAACTCAGTGGAATGAAGTGGTTGCTAGGCATCGCTTGACCCGTGACATGGCGTCAGAGACGCCCAGGCAGGAGGATCGTATGAGTAAAGTAGGTAGGTCCCTGACCACTCTACGTGGCTCAATGTGTTCCAAACACAGGAGCTGAGCAAGAGACACTGAGCCTGTACAGCGCAGGTGACCACACGCACAAGGGATGAAGAAAGGTGAGCGGAAAGCAGATGCTCGCCAAAGCCAGCAAGATGCAGGGTGTGTCTTCTCCATCCCGTAGTGAGGCTTTCAAGGGAAATAAATCATGTATAAGAAAAGACAGACGGCAGGAATGGGAAGCTGGCTAAGGGCGCCTGTCAAAGCCAAAGTAGTGTGGAGAAAGGGGAAAGAGGACTAAACTTAATGTCTTTATTTCTACTGGAAGGGAGCCTTAAACGTCCTTTATACAGAGATAACCAAAAGAGAGCAATGACTGACTCGGGGTGGGAGGAGCATTATTTTCAAGGCCAGGCTGTTTAGCGCTCTCCTTGTATTCGTGGTAATTTGATCGTTTGGTCACGCCTCCCAATAAGTGAAATGTTACACTGGAGTATTTGCGTAAACCTCACAGCTTCAGATACAGTAGGTCGCCGAGTGATGTTTGCTAATGGCGCACATTCAGTAATTCCTATAATGTGAAATCTCAGCCAGATTTAATGTTTCATTTCCCTGGGATTCACTCTGAAATTATTACAGACATTATGTATTCCACTCCCCGGACTTGAAATTAATTTCAAAACCAAGAAAAAGTACATCCATTCATGGGCCTTGAGGGAGTTTAGATCAGTAACGTTTCATTTGTCTGAAGTTTCTGAAGTTTGAAATACCTGTTCGCTCTCCCGCATTTGATCCAGATTGAAGAAAACAAGGTGCCATTACTGAGACTCTCGTTTCTGGGGGGAAGGGGGTGCACTGATTGGTGACCTTGGATATCGTTTCACGAGTTAATTCCCTCACAAGGGGAGACAGAGCAGCAGCAAAGTGCCTGAGGAGGAAGCATGAAGAGCTGAGATCAGTTCCTGGAGTCCACAAGCTGGGCACCGTCAACATTCCAGCATGGACACCGAAGGGCCTCATGAACACCCTTCCAACTGAGGAAGGAGCTGCACACAGGAGAAAGACGGTCCGTTCTCGTCAAGGTTGTAGCAGACCGTCACTCGACCATGCTCCAGGAAGAGTATACAAACAGCAGGACCTGTGCTCAGTGGGTTATTTAGAAAGAAGAGGGCACAAAATTGGGAGGGCAGGGAAGGGAAGTTAGAGCTTTGAGGAAGTGAGGGTAACTACAGCCAAAATACACAGCACGAAATTCTCAGAGAATTAGTTAAGATGTGTTAGTGTGCTCTAAAGGCTGGGCAGGGGGACGTGAACTTGCAAGGCCATCACTGTGGTGGTAGATAAGGTGGGCTCTCCTGGGATCAGCAGTCAGCTGGTTTAGTAAATTTAGGAATCTCCAAGGCAAGTGAGAGAACCTGTGTCAGAAAACAAGGTGTAGATCCTAAAGACAGCACCCAGGGCCTGGCTTCTACATGTACATACACGTGCACACACATACATTCTCTCATGCACACACATACACATGTGTATGGGCACACACATATATTCTCTCACACACACACATACACATGCACACATGTGTGTGGGTACACACATACATTCTCTCATACACACATACACATGCACACACGTGTGGCTACACACATACATTCTCTCATACACACATACACATGCACATACACATATATTCTCTCATATACACACAAACATGCACACACATGTGTGGACACACACATACATTCTCTCATACACACACAAACATGTGCACACACACATACATTCTCTCATACACACATACACATGTACACACGTGTGTGGGCACACACATACATTCTCTCATACACACACATACACATGCACACACGTGTGTGGGCACACACATACATTCTCTCATACACACAAACACATGCACACATGTGTGTGGGCACACACATACATTCTCTCATACACACAAACACACACACACATGTGGACACACACATACATTCTCTCATACACACACAAACACGTGCGGGCACACACATTCAATCTCTTTTTCACATTCACACACACACACACACACACACACACACACACACACACACTTTTTCAAAGCTATACTAAGTCTCCAGGCTTTATGTCTAACTGGGGGGCACTTTTATGCAGTTAGTACGATACGAACTACAGGCAGCTCACGTAATCAGACGATAAGAACGGTGGAAAGCTATCTCAGCATCTTCTCGGTACAACTCTCTGTCACAGGAACAGAATCCACAACACGCACGACTTTGATCGATCAGTCAATGCATTAGCAATGCCTCCGACACCTGGCCCACGTAGAAAGTCTGATGGCTGGACAGACTCCAAACATTTTAGAATAAAGCAACCAGACCTGTGTTAAATTGTGATCCAAAACTCTCAGATACTAAATCTTTAATGTGCTACCCTGGCAACTCTCACCAAATTTGAATTAAAAGAATATTTTCCACACAAAGCTTTGAAAGGATTTGTCTCCTGAATAGTTTTCAAGAGTTTAGCCTTTGCCTGGGGCCCACGTCTTGCAGTCTAAACTGTACTGGAGCGGAGGTGGGGGAAAGACATAAAGGGACTAATTCGCAAGTTTTACCCCAAAATGATTGACAGCTGTTTGGGAGTTCAATCGCACTGAGGTCCCATTAGGTTCAAAACATCCTGGGTCTTGCAATTATCTAATAGATTCCATAAAGCTTGTTAGCAGAACCCCCACCTCCCCAGTGTGGGGCTCAGCCCGGAACTCACACCCTCGTAACTACCTCTAACTGTGCCCAGCAGTACTGGAGCAGGAAGGGAATCAAGGGCTTAGCTCCTCCCACACGGGCTCATTTACATCTGCTTGACCTTAGTTGTTCCCCTCTCTCCTTTGCTCACCCCAGTGACTGATGGCTGGGGTGACAGGTGACATGGATATTTTAGTTTCAAGAGAGCAGACTAATGGCGTAGATGTTTGCCAAAAGCAATAGACGCAAGCTCTGGAAATTCAAAATCGCTCTTCACCAGTGGACTTTAAAATGATGAAAGACTTTTCAAGCCAGAAGACCCTTAAAGATCATCCAGAAACTCGATCTCATTCCTACAGTAAAAACCAAAATCAACAGACACTGAAAGGAAGATAAAGTAGACGCAAAGCCCTCCATGGAGCAAGGCTGCCTGAGAGGACAGTCGCCTCTGACTCCCTCCCAGCCCATCAGGCTCTACCACTTCATTCTCTCCACTGCTCTACGGTCTCTGCGCCGAGTTCCGGAAAGCAGATAACGCGGCTCCTCCCTCCGCACCCTCAACACAGTTCAGAACAGGAAGTGGGGATTGCAGTAAAGGTTGTTCGTTCATTTTCTTCTTCTGCAAAACGAAAATAGCTCTGTCATTAGATGCAGGACAGAATGCAGGGAATCCGGGGCGGTGACTTCTGATGGGATGTGAAATACACAACCATGGAAACCCGGAAATGGTTCTCTGCATACCGTATTACCGTAGGTTCCAGCTGTGTGTACACACGGGGTGTGTACTAGAAGAATTCTGAGTCAGCATATTGGAGAGGCATACACATCTACGTTTACTCCAGCGTTCTATTTACGATAGCCAAGATATGTAACCAGCCTAGATACCATCATCAGATGAGTAGAGAAAATTATATATTCACATGTGTACGAATTATACACAATGCCATTTCACTTAACCATAAACAGGAATGAAATTATGAGATTTTTTAGGAAAACAGATGGGTCATTAAGCAAAATAGGCTACACTCAGAAAGGCAAATGCAGTGGTTCCTTTAATATTTAGACTCTAGACTTAAATTTATATATGTGTGTATATGACAAGAAAGTTAAATAGGGGTTATTAGGAAAGAGGAAAGGGATCATTGGGAGGAAAGAATGCTAGCAACATATGTTGCATGCATGTATGAAAATGTAATAATTAAACCCATTAGTGCTTACAACTCTTACACACTGACAGAACACACACAAGGAAATGTTTTATCTTACTCCTATCTTGATGCGTCTTATTACCACACATTTTTATGGACAAGAGAAAAAGGGAAGCCTAGAGAAAATATCAAAATTTCTAGAAAGTTCGCCAACCGTGTGTATTTATTCACACTCCTACCTACACTGGGAATGATTAATGTCATGAAACTGAGATGGGGGAAGATTTCAAAGGTTTCAATGTCCAAATTGGGCTTCAATAATGGATGTGATAAATTTATGTTTTACAAAGAGCCAACTATTTCATAGACATTGTCCTACAGTACTAAGAACATAAAAATATACAGTATAAATACAGACTTACCGTTTCACAATTTAACTAATTTTAAGAAGATACAGATGACAAAAAGAAATATCAGTTTCAAAAAATAAATTCATAAAGGAAATAAGCACCTTGCTGTAAGGAGCTCATAGACAGCGTGAGTTTGAGGAGTTTGACTGAGGGAGCAATAATTAAACCCAAACAGAACAGAGAAGAAGCCAGTGAGGGAAGGGCAAGGCTTCAAAGGAGGGCCATGGTGGGTACAAAACTTCCAAAAGAGTGAAGACACGCACAGAGCAGGACTCCTACAAATGACCAAGGGCTGACATGATCAGGACACCATCAAAAGAAGGAAGAAAATAGAATAATGTGCAATTGGAATGAAAGGGGCCTGGGGCTCTGCAGGCCGGAAGGACTTTGAATTTTATGCATGTTTAGGAAGCCACTAAAGGGTCCAACTCAAGCAATGACTGGTCCAATCTATGGATTTTAAAGGTCACAAGAAACACAGACAGAAGCCAGAGCAGCAGGGGGTGTACTTAGAGGATGTCTCCAGGTAAGTACATGTTTAGGTATGGGCGGAGGGGATGGGGAGCACGGGAAGCTTGTCTAGAACTAGAACTAGCCACATGTAGTAAGTAATATACAGAAAATGGAACTCTAACTAAATAAATGAACTGCTTCTAGGTCTCCAATGTGAGTGATTTAAGAGGTGTCAATGGCGTTGGTGGAGAGGAAGAACAGACATGGTGGTAAGCCAGGGTTCTATATCAGCACCATATGTCACTAGAAAAATGAGACATGACGCCCACAGCAACTGAAGGGCTCCTGTACATTGCAGCACAAGCATTTGTAATGAAACCACAGTTTTTACAGTCGCTCTGTAAAAATAAGTTCATAATATGTTAACTGAGAAAAGAAAAGCTTACTGATATAATCCCAGCACTTGAGAAGAGGAAGCAAGAAGGGCATGAGTTCAAAGCCTGCCTGGGATGTCTAATGGGATCTTGTCTCAAAAGAAGTTAATACATACATACATACATACATACATACACACACACATTTGTATTATACATACTAGTTTATACAACATATGAATACATATGAATATTTACATACATAAATAACAATAAAATGAAATATGTCAAAATATTTATAATGATAATCTTAATGGTAAGATTACAATTTTTTTCCTAGTGGATATTTTCATTTTCCAAATTCCCTTATCAAACATGTGTATCATTATTATTGTTATACACACACATATATATACAGAGAGAGAGAGAGAGAGAGACAGAGACAGAGACAGAGACTTTTCCAGAGGTTTGTCTAAGCCAGCCACACACAAGGCATAAGGCAATCCATGACCCTGAGGGTCAATAACTACAGTGAATGTTGTGTTCTTTTAACTGAGAGTCCTGAAACCCATTCCTACCACATTATCCATAGAGTGATAATGAGACATATGTCTTCATGTGACATATACATTTGTTTCTAAAGATGATTAACAGACAACTTCAGATCTCCTGTCTCCTGAATGTGAGGCCAAAAACTTCTGCAGAGCTTTTGTCCACTTCAGCCAAAGTACACTTCTCTGATACCACGAATACCACCACTAGTCAAGATTTTCTCTGAACCAACCATCCTCACAGGCAGAGCAAGAGACCAGCAGTCTCATGGTGTCATGAGCTCCAGCTTCACCTATCTGCTTAGCTCTTACTTTATATTTCTTTAATAAGAATCAGATCCTGTGATTCCACAACTTGAAGACAGGCTTCAATGTTCACATTCCTGGGCAAGGTTACCCCTTAGTTCAATTCACCTAATCAAAGATTTTGGCAATCTACCTGAATACTTGATGCCTAGATATTAGGAATTTCTACAAAGAGAAGGGAAGAGTGAGACCCAAGAGAAGCGGGAAACAGATGCTCACCAAATCTTTTCTGGGCACTAGCCACTGCCCACATTGCTGTAAATACAAAGTTCACCTGACCCTATGGGCCCAACAAGACAGAGACATTGTCCCTGACAAACATCTAGTAAGCATATGCTAGATATGTTCAAAGGTCTGCTGGCTCCTGGTGAGCCTGCAAAACCAACCACACAAACCCTTGCTCTCGTGACGCTAGCTCAGAGTTCTTGGACACAAGCAAGAAGTAGTTTTTCCAGTGAAGGTCGAGAATGGCAGATAATGGTGGGCACCATGGAGAGAAACGAAGCAGCAAGGGGCCAGCAAGGAAGAGTCACACAAGGCATGACAAGGCCCAGTCTCCATGCCTACACTGCTTGCTTCATTAGCCCCTGCTTCTTTTCTATAGGATACTGGCTCCTGAGAAAGCTCATTGGATCAATAATTTCTTCTGGTGTTAATCCTGCCAACAAGCCCCAAATACCCTAATGAGTAAATTTGGGTATACAGTTGTTAGCCCACTGTGAGTCAAGGGAATTCCGTTGATATGTAATTGTTCACCATGATTGGCTTTCGAATATATGTGAATTCAAAACTCTCAAAACTCCCACAACCCTGTTGATGTTCAAACAAACATAAAATGATAATCTCACCCTATAAGATGAATTCTGGGGAACCCCAGGCTCCATGAAGCAGAGGCCACATCAACTTGCATTTCTGGAGGAAGAAAACAGAAACATAAATACAGTATAAAGCTCTTTCTCCAACAAGCTTTTGGAGATTCTTTGAAAGCATGAGGACCTGAGTTGGAGCCCTAGAACTCACATTATAAAGCCTAGGCATGTAGGTGGCATGGTTGTCATCCTAGTTCTGGGGAGGCAGAAGACAGCAGAGCCCTGAAGCTTACTGGCCAGCCAGCCTCATCTCAACAGTGAGCCCCAGACTCCAGGAGGAGAACATGGCTCAAAGCACTAGGTCCCTGAGGAGTGACACAGAAGGCTCAGTCTGGCCTCCTCATGCATTGGCCTTGTGTGAACACACACACACACACACACACACACACACACACGTGTACACAGGACACAGACACACACACACACATGAGAGAGAGAGAGAGAGAGAGAGAGAGAGAGAGAGACAGGCAGAGTCAGAGACAGAGAGACAAAGAGAGACAGAGAGACAGGCATAGGTTTTTCTTCTCTTGCCCTTTTTTTCTTAAGTATTCTGTTGCATTATATTTTCCTTTGTGTAAAGCAAGGGTTGGTATTTTCTTGTTCAATACACCTTTGCATATTTATAAAATTCCATCTTCAAAGCATAGCTGACTACATTTGGAACTCGTAGTCCATACCTATGTGCAAAAATGTTATGAAAAGGTCAGCTTGTCTGAATTTCCCGGTTTCTTTATAGACAAATATGGCCTGGTCATGGTCTCGGCTGGAGTAAATGAGCCCCACTGTAGCTTAGCAAAGAGATGAACTGGGGCAAACAGAACGAATATTAATTTTTGTCGAGAGAAAATCAAACTTATCTAAGAACTTTATTGGCAGAGATGAAATTAGTTTTTCTACAGCAAATAGTTAATGGAGTTGAGGGATTGCTCTATTACCCAAGAGGGAAAGGAAGCCCACTGGAGTCTGGGTGCTTTCTTATTCACAATAGCATACCTAACTCTCAAAACCAAGTAACATTTGTCTCTGTACTGTCACTTAAAATCAACAACTACCACCTAAGGTTGGATAATCTTAAAGTGCCCCCGCCCCTGGTAAACACCAAATTATTAAAGCAAGCTTTCTAGACTCATGAAGGTCAAGAAAACGGTTAGTATTTGTATTGTATGTAAAAAGCTAGCCTTGGCCTGTATTAAAACAAAATTCGCTCTAGAGGGTAATAGGCCCAAAGCATTTGAATGGCAGAGTTAATTCTTGCTGTGGTCCATGACTGGTTCACATAGGCTACTTTTGTAGGAAAATGAAGTAGGAGCATTAAAATATCTAGGTGTTCTCAGGACTAAGCCATGAGAAACAATGTTGCCAAATGTTGTGGCTTTAGAACATGGCTATTATTACTATATCAATTTTTACAGTGAGGGAGATGCCTCATTCAATAATGTACTTGCTGTGTGAGCATGAGAGCCTGAGTTCAAATCCCCAGCACTCATATAAAATAGGTGCAAGGGTATACACCTGGAGTCCCAGTGCCATAGAAGATAAGAGGCGGAGTTGGGGATTTAGCTCAGTGGTAGAGCGCTTGCCTAGGAAGCACAAGGCCCTGGGTTCGATCCCCAGCTCCGAAAAAAAGAACCAAAAAAAAAAAAAAAAAGATAAGAGGCATGGCTTGCTATGGCTCTTGGCCAGCCAGTCTAGCCAAATCCAGGAGCTTCAGGTAAGCGAGAGACAAAAAACAAAGTCAAGCCAGCCATCACTCCAGCATGAGAAGAAGAGAGGCTCATGGAGGCCCTAGCTAGCTGAGGCACTATTAGAAGCTGGTGGCCATGGAGAGAAGGAGAGGCAGTTTTCTTCAGCACTGCAGCCCATAATAGGCTGCTCATGCTCCAGTGGATGACACCACATGCCCATATGCATAGGAATGACACTAACTAACCCCAATGAGTAAAGGAGGAGGAGGAGGAAGAGGAGGAGAAGGAGGAAGAGGGGAGAGGGGGAGGAGGAGGGAGGAGGAGAGGAAGGAGGAGGAGGAAGAGGAGGAGGAGGAGGGGAGAGGGGAGGAAGAGGAAGAAGAGGAGGAAGAGGAAGAGGAAGATGGAGGAGGAGGGAGGACGGAGGAGGAGAAGGAAGAAGAGGAGGAGGAGGAAGAGGAGGAGGGGAAGGGGAGGATGGAGGAGGAGGGAGGAGAAGGAGGAGGAGGAAGAGGAGGAGGAGGAGGGGAGAGGGAGGAAGAGGAAGAAAGGAGAGAGGAAGAGGAAGATGGAGGAGGAAGGAGGATGGAGGAGGGAGAAGGAAGAAGAGGAGGAGGAGGAAGAGGAGGAGGGGGAGGGGGAGGATGGAGGAGGAGGAGGAAGACGATGACAACATGGAGGTGAGGGAGCAGTCCAGGAGAAGTCAGAGGGAAGGAGCCAAGGTGCACACAATTTAAATACATTGCATTCATAAATGGAAGTACCAAGGAGCAAATAAAAAATTAATGAGCTATAGGATAATTGAGGTTACCTGATATTTACCTCTGTGCTCCACAAGCATTGTACACATACGCATGTACCGGCGGGCAAGCATGCACACTTACACATTTACCACAGAGAGAATATATGTATAATACACACACACACACACACACACACACACACACACACACACCACAGAGAGAATATATGTATACACACACACACACACACACACACCAATATAGGCCCTGCGTATGTATACACACACACACACGACACACACACACACACACCACAGAGAGAATATATGTATAATACACACACACACACACACACCACAGAGAGAATATATGTATAATACACACACACACACATACATACACACACCACAGAGAGAATATATGTATAATACACACACACACACACACACACACACACACACAGCTTAACTTTTGGTGATTCAGAGCCTTAGTCAGGGTTACCATTTTCTGTGGTGAAATACCATGGTCAAAGCAACTTGGGAAAAGGGTTTATGTGCCTGTTCTCCCACATCACAGCTCATCATCACAGGAAGTCAGGACAGGAACTCAAATGGGGTGGGAACCTGGAGGCAGGAGCTGGTGCAGAGGCCATGGAGGGTGACGCTCACTGCCTTGCTGCTCATGGCTTGCACAGCCTGCTTTCTCATAGAACCCAGGACCACAGCCCAGGGATGGCAACAACCGGCATGGGTTGGGCCTTTCTACATCAATCACTAATTAAGGCCTGCCTGCAGCCCGGTCTTATGAAGATCTCCTCTCCAATAATTCTAGCCAGCATGAAGTCCTATGGTGTCCAGATAAAAACTATTTTCAATCAGTGCGTGAAAGAAGAGGGTTTGAGACCTTGTTGGCCAAATTTCTGGTTAAGAGAGTCCATGAATTCACCTAGAGCCTTGCGTGAACCAAAGCGCCTCAGAAGGAGCACCAGCGGGGCCGTCGCCATAATTATGGTCTCTGGACCGTCTGAACATCGAGTGATTCCCATGCAAATACCTGAGTTGTGTACCTTCCTCCATCCGGACTTCCGGAGATGAAGAACCGCGGTGGAGCAGAATTTATGGAGACGGATCGCCTGGGCTCCGTCTGGCCAGCTCCCTGTAAGAGATACACTCAACGTGGCCCCTTTACCATAAGGGGTCGCTTTAAAATAATTGTCTTTTGGGGCACGTGCTGATCGTTAACTCCAGAGAACAGGTTCGCCCACTTAGAAAGTTAGAGAACTCTGGCCACAGAGACTAGTGTGGATCGGCTGAGCTATGAGCATAGTAGGGCTGCCTGGGAAATGCCTTCTCTCGCATCTCTCTGCTTGAGCATGCTCTAGGAAGAGGTGCGAGTCCTGACAGACCACACGCATGAGTGAACTTTGGAAACCGCTGCAGGGCCTGAGTAGGACTACTCTCCCAATATCCAACCCCCCTTCCAAAACCCACCCCACACTAGTGGGCCCCACAAGTTCACCAGGCAGCTTTACCTCCCGGGATGCGTACAGCCTGTCTGAGGGATTTCACTCGGGCTGTTAAAGCGACAGCACGTTGGCCTACAGTTCTTCTTTTCCCTTGAAGAGCACACTCTTAGAGGCAGGTACCTCGTTTCCCTCTGAACCACACAACTTTTCTCAAAATTAATTAATTAATTAAATAAAGAAGGTCTAAGCATTGAGAGGAAGTATCCACTCTCTGTAACAAAAATAAAAGGCCAGATGTCTGTTTTTACCTGACTTCCTGTTTTAATTGCTTCCAAAGCTGGGTCCCTGTCTGACCACACATAATTGTATCTAGCAAAGGTGCCCCGGTAAACACAGCTGAAAGCCATGTCAGAAGTAATGAGTGTGGGAATTCTTCCTCCTTGTAGCTGACTTCTTCTGCTCCCTTCTTGGGGGGGTCAGATGATAGAACAGGCCCCAAACTACAGAGAATAAACCAGTATGAATCAGCACACTGCTACCCGAGGTGGTGAGATTTTCTTTTTATTTTTTTTTCCTAAGAATTTCATTCTCTTTGGCATCCAGAATAAATGAAACACAGTGTAAAATAAGCACAAACAGGATTTTGAAATCCATGCCCAATCTGCATGTGTTAAAGGGACTACTCCTATTTCTTTTAAGTCTTTCATGGGCATGGGTGAGTTTCTCGTGTTATAGCTTATGTGTGGGAGTCGGGGAGGTTCTCTTTCATTTGACCTATCCTTCAAATCTGATCTTATCTGATCTCATGAAAATGTATAGTAATTGATAATGAGTTGTCTGAGAGCCATTGGACCACGGTCAGGATCAGCGGCAGTGGGCTTGGGGAGAGACAGGGCCCCTGGTGGTTTGCTGTTGGAAGACGCTCTGGGAAGCAGATGGAGCTAGCCAGCACCAAACCACACAAGACACCTCTGACGCTCTGGAACTGGCCTCCTTCCTGGAGGAAGGCGCTATGCTGTAAGTAACAGACTTCAATTCCTGGGGTCTGCTGGATTTCGAGGGGGAAAAAACATAAATGTTTTCTGGCTCTGATATCTGTGAATTGACAGGATATTGACGCTGTATAATTTATAGTGAACAAAACGTTCATTTGTTTTTTGAGACTCAAAGTCCACTACTGGGGTGCAGCACCCATCAGTGATGTGGTGATCGCTGATTGTGCTGAGTCAAACCTTCCCTGACAGCAGAAGGGGCAGAACTCCTACAACAGCAGATCTGCTCTGTCCAGGAGGCCAGAGTCCTCGTATCACAAACGCAGGCCATAGCTCTCACCTCATGATACCATCACAATGGAAGTGGTTTCCATAGGCTGTGGCTGCCGTATCCACAGCAAACAAGGGTGACTGGATTTCAACATGGTTTTACAAAGTTCATTGAAAAAAAATATGTGTGTGTGTGTGTGTGTGTGTGTGTGCTTTAGATATGATGTAGGCATGATGCCGTACAACTGTAATTCCCCACATATAGAAAGCTCAGGAGGGAGGATTATGAGTTTGAAACCAAACTGAATTCTAAAATCCTGTCTCAAAAAGCTAAAATAATAATAATGTGATCGTATTCCCATTTGTAATGGCTATTCCCAGTTGTCAACCTGACTCTATCTGGAATGAACTACAATCCAGAATTGGAAGGCCCATCTGTGATCCAGATCTTGAGGCTGGAGACACAAGTTTCTGACCTGGGTCTTGGCATGGAGATCTTGAGGCCTAGTGGCCATGAAAAGCTTAGGCCCAGGCAAGGTAGCACACATCTTTAATCCCAGGAGACTGAGGCAAGGAGGTCTTTGAGTTCAAGGTTAGCCTGGGACAAAGCAAGTCCCAGATCTAGGAGTGGTGGTGCACACCTTTAATCTGGGCCACACCTTCTGATGGAGGCCTACACAGGCACACTGGAAGAAGGCAGATTCTCTCTTCTTTGCCTGCTTGCACTTACTGGCCATCTTACTTACAGTAAGATGTGCACTTACTGTCCACATCTGTTGGAACTCACTTCCTCAGAAAACCAGCTCAGACACCTAGCCTTGTGGGACGGAGCAACCACGAGATTCTTGCACTTCCCATCCACAGCTGCCCACTGTTGGGTGAGTTGGACTGCAGACTGCATAAGTCAGCACAATAAATTCTTAGAGGGGCATTCCATAAGTTCTGTGACTCTAGAGAACACCATCCTTGTCAAATTCAAGGAGGAAGATGGCCTCCCACCCTCCCGAATCTCTCTTTAGAGTTGCTGTCCAAGAGACCTAATTCCTCAGCGCACACATGCAGCTTTCCTTGACACAGTTCTAGTCCCACTCCAAGTTCATCTACATCTCCCCCTAAAACCAGAATCCTAGTGGAGCGCAATAACCCAAGGCTCCAAAGAAAACAACGTTTTTACGTGAGAACCCAGGCATGCACATCATAGCCCTTCTTCCAGCTCACCCCACCAAAGTCCTGCACACCCTTAGAGGCACGGACCTAAGGTTCAAGTACAACATTTCCTGTCCAATAATTTTCTTTCTAAACTCCCACAGTGGGCCAGAGAGACAGCTCAGAGTCCTGCCGCATAATTCTGACAACCTGAACTCTAGTCATAGACCACAGAAGAGAACTGACTCCCAACCTGTCCTCTGACCTCCATGGGAGCACTGCTGCATGTGCGTCCCTGCACTCATATGTCACGCATTCGAGAGAGAGAGAGAGAGAGAGAGAGAGAGAGGGAGAGAAAGAGAGAGAGAGAGAGAGAGAGAGAGAGAGAGAATGGAGAAGAGAGAAGAGAGAGGAGAGAGAAGAGAGAGAGAGAGGAGAGAGAGAGAGAGAGAGAGAGAGAGAGAGAGAGAGAGAGAGAGAGAGAGAGGGGAGAGAGAGAGAGAGAGAGAAGAGAGAGGGAGAGAGAGAGAGAGAGAGAGAGAGACAGAGAGAGAGACAGAGAGAGAGAGAGAGAGAGAGAGAGAAAGAGAGAAAGAGAGAGGAGAGAGAGAGGAAAGAGAGAGGGGAGAGAGAGAGAGAGAGAGAGAGAGAGAGAGAGAGAGAGAGAGAGAGAGCCAATAAGTAAAAATTTATACCAACCCCCACAGTAAGGGGAATAACATCATCTTTGGCAGATTCCCTCCTCTTGAAGGAAGGCTAGAGATGAGGAAAGGCTCCAAACCATGCTCTGGTAGCTGCCTCACACCACCTCACTCAGCTTTCATCCAGCACTGCGAGGCCAGGGTTAGTATTCTCATTTGGCAGATGACGGAACCGAGGTGCAGAGTCCTTAGACTTAAATCATTCAAAGCACTGTACACACACACACACACAGGACAGACACACACATCCCTTTTAGGAAGTTGACTGCAGTCCTTTGCAAACATTTCTCCCTTACTGGATCAGAAGCTCTTAGGGTCTTGCTCCTTCCATTGTTACTTTAACAGAAAAGCTGAGAGAAAAGGCCACCTCTTCACCTTTGCCCCACCCCCACCCGTACTGTAAATTTCTAGCTCAGTTTTGCCTTGTATTAATATTCTGTCAGAAACCGAAATGTTTCTCAAAAACAAAAAGGAACATAAAGATTCGTTTATTTTTCTATCTCTGTTCTTGGGGGCAAGAAAAAAAAATCTTGCCTAGAAACGCACCTATTTGAATTAGAAATCGAGGGTAATTATTTTGGTAACAGCAGCTGAATGAGATGTGGGCAGGGAGCACGCGAATCATTTAATTCTTGGCCTGCCTGTGAGGTGGGTGGCAAGATTCTCATATTACAAATGAAGACCCTCGAGAGAGAAGGGGAGCCGGTGTAAGCCGGACTTAAACTCCGGCGCCAGTGCTCTTAAGCACCGCGCTGGATCCCCTCTGGGTCTGCCGGCCTATTTAATATTCACTGGCAGACACAGCTCCATTTTCTCTCTGCCTCCTAACCAGAAAAGACCTCTTTCCCAATGCCCCTTCTCTCCGGTCTGTTTTCACGATTCTTTAAATAATTTCCTATATTTAAAGGAAAGAACTGCTAAACACCGACAGAGAGAAAACAGGGTTACGTCTTCCTAGAAACCACTATGGAATGGAAAATAATTCAAAGAAATTCTTTCCGCCCCCAGCCTATACCACCACCCGTACTACAATCGGGACTTCCCCATGCAGATAGCCTGCCCCCTAGTGGATATCAGCTTTAAGTATTCCGATTTTAGATCCATAAATCCACCCTGGCTAGGTTTATTTTAAATTTGTGGTCAGAAAAAGCAGGTCAAAGGGCAGGAAGACAGCTCAGCGGGTATCAGGGCCACCATGACTCATGACCTGGGCTCGATCCCAGGGACCCAATGTTCCACACCCTACACACATAGAAATAAAAGTAAAAACATTGTTTAAAAGAAAAGCAGGTCTAAGGTTTAATCCTCATAGCTCGATTAACAAACGAGGCCACATATTTGCTGTTTGGGAGATGAACAAGGAGGAACAGCAAAGGATTCATTTACAAAGCCCTGCTATCCAGGAACCAAATGTAAAGTAGGCCCCCACACTTCCGTCCGTTTACAGGCTCCGGCCTCCATGGCTCTTAATTAAACTTGCAATCTTCGACAGCATTCCTTCACCAGAGACAACCTGCATGGGAGACTTTCAAGGAAGCATTAGAACAGGAGAGGTTGGGACAGTTTCCATTTGTCTGGATAGAGCACTCTCATGAATCCATCATTTTAAAACATCCCAGTCCACGCTCCATGGTAGTTGTAATTTCACTGATGCTTAATTTATTTTGCGGCATATTATAGTTTAATTAAACACCAGGAAGAAGCTTCCCTGGGTCATTTTTGTTTCTAGCCAACGAAGTCGGAGCTTTTAGACTTAAACCCAGAAACAAAAGCGTCAGTCAAAGGAGCAGGGGTGTGTGTTTCATTTCAATATTCGGGTCATGTGCACTTCTACCTTACTGTGCACGGAGAGTGGCTGTCTACCCTACTCCCCTCTCTCCTGATGTTTTTAGGTAGGTAGTAAATCGTATTAGTGGTGGCAGCACCTGCATGGGGTGGACAGACCTGGTCACCAGCAGGTCCCCCTGCTGTGTCCCTCAGTAGGCTACACTCTTGGCCTGGCAGCTACACCTGTTTTCTTTTCAGTTTTTTTTTTCCCCTCAGAGATGAATGAGTGTTTGGTAGACACTTAGAAATTCTTCTTCTTCTTTTTTTAGTGAGCCAAAACTTTGGTTCCAGAAAGCACCAATGAGATGTACAGCTGTTACGTTACCTGCATGTTTGAATTACCCATGTTTGTCAATGCCCTCCCTTAAAAACGTCAAGCGGAACAGAAATATCTATCGCCAACACCTTTCCCAGCCCATCAGTGTTCTTCTATCTCTCCCAAGCACGAAGAGACAGGAAGAATCCACTCTACAGAAACAGGCATGAAGCAGCTTTACCTCACAAGAACGCTCATTGCAGATCACTCAGAATGCTCCCTGTGCTGGTGTCCGTGCTTAGTTCCAAAGGCCCGGCAACTCCTGTCCATTTGAACAGGATTTGAGATCTCCTTCCAAAATCAAACAGTAGCGCATTCCTTGAGCCAGCAGCTGCTTTTTAAAAGATATCATGGCAATAAAAGTGGCCAGGGGTGGGAGACAGCGCTAGCCATGACGCTGGGGTGCCTGCTGGCCCTCTATACATTCCGACAAGTAGTTGAAGTTGCCTCACTTTTCAAAGCCTCGTGCCTTTCTGCTGCCTTGTTCCACCTGACCTGAGACATTAGCAGCTACAGCTGCCTCCCCTTCTCTCATTCTTACACAGCACTGATCATCCTTTGGCCGTCTCCCAAGCCAACAACGCATTTGTTGCATTGATTCTAATATTTCCGCATTGGAATTCTACCACAAATAACTATTCGGGTGTTTATATGCAGGTATTTTTGTTGTCACAGCATCTTTTAAAAGGCAACTACTGGCTCAATGGATGTGCCAATGTTCGATTTTGGAAGAGGATGTCAAATCCTGTCCAAATAGAGGGAGGTTTTTGAGGGGACCCCAGGCCTTTGGAACTAATCACAGACACCAGCACTGGGAAGATTCCTAAACTGTTCAGTTAAAATACTGGCAATTCCGTGTAGTATAGAATTCAGTAAACCGGCCCAGCATCTCCTTCTGCACTTGGACTTCAATCCAAAGTCACCGACCTCCAACTCCAAAGCCCTATCCAGCATAATATACCTTACAGTGCAAACAAATGAAAAATAACCCAAAATAAGACAAAACAAAAATTAAACTTGAAACTTGAAGTCACTTTTCCTAGTGATACACAGGTAACCATGAAAACCATTTTTCCCCTCTGGAGTTTTCAGTGGTGAAAGGAAAGTTAGGGTTTGTTAAGCATTGAGCGTTTAGAGTAGAAATAACTGCAAAGCACATAGGTAGTTTCCACACTCAGCGTAGTCTGGGGGAAATACATGACAAGCTGAAGGCACGATCTTAGAAAACCTGCAGCCCTGTTTTTATGTGTCCATCCCTGCATGGAAATTCTTGCAATCACTGTAGTCCTAGTTTTTCAAGTCACCTTGAATGCGATTGCATTAAACAGCCATTTTATTATAAACCAGAATATGTAGGGCCGGGGTTTAGAACAGCCATGGCAGAGGCGGCTTGGCTGTGCTGCAGTGTGCCGGGCCTCAGCTGGGAAGGCTAGCATGGGGAAGACTCAGCAGATGGGGCTCGAATCCTCTGAAGGTGCACTCGCTCGTGCGTCTGCAGGTGGAAGCTGGCTGTCATCTGGGATCTCAGCTGGGGCTATTGGCCAGAGCGCCCACACATGGTCTCTCCATATGGTCGTTGTGCTTCTTCGTGGCACGGTGTCTGGTTTCCAAAAGCAAATGTCCCAAGATTCACCTTCCAATGATGGTATGAGAGGAAGTCAGGAGTGTGTCCTTCACAAATATGAGGCTAGAAATATAATGATGTTTAAAACCAGTTTAAGTTGGTGGAATACGGCCAGTGGTGGACAATAATTTGAGAAGTATTTACTCATGATGCACACACACACACATGCTTGGACACAAACAAACACACACACTTGGACATGCACATACATACATACTCACACACACACACATAAACATACTCAGACACAAACACATTTGAATATGCATACAGTATACTCAGACACAAGCACTTACATACACACTTGTATCTGCATACACACACATACTCAGACATGAACACACACACACATACTCAGACACATGTGTGCACACACACACAATCAGGTAGAAGATTCAGTGGCCCCATAGCTTTCTTGCCCTGGGGATCCCAAGCTGAGATGGCAAAGTCCTCAGTTTTTATCGTTGGAGGTGGTGAACTGCACTCAAATGAGACACATCAGCTGGAAAAAAAGCCGTCTAAAAGGGACTGAATTTAGAAAAGCAAAGAGAAAGACACTACTGTTAACATAAGCTGGGGGAAACCCAAAGAACCCAGCAGAAATGAGGCTGAGGGAGATGTGTGCATGTATGTGGGAGGCAGTAGGACCTGAGAGGGCTCTGAGCATCTTCCTCTAAAGGAGCAGCTGAGTGCACTGTGGAGGATTCTGTGTGCATGATCCGAAATAGCCTGTAGCCAACAGAAGCTGCAGTCTAGACGCACATAAAACAAAGTGACAGTAACTCACGTGGTGATTACCAAAGCCTGCAAGGGAATCCCACAGGGAGGATGGCGATGGAGTTTGCTACTTTGTGTTTTTAAGGCAGGGTCTCACTATGTAACCCTGGCTGGCCTGGAACTTCTAGGTAGATCAGGCTGGCCTCAAATTCACTGTGTAAACCAGACTGGCCTCGAACTCACAGAGATCTGCTTGCATCTGCCTCCTGAGTGTTGGGATGGAAAGCAACACACTGCAATGCTCGGAGGAAATAACATTTTCAATTAATTTCAAAAGCCATGGATTTTTCTGATTGATTTCCATGTATTAACCATCACAGCTTAAAAGGCAGTATGTTTAGTCAGAAAGTAGAAGCAATAAACTAGATATAAAAATGAGTGGATGGATGATGGTAGGTAGACAGGTAGATGAATGGATGAATGAAAAGATGATAGATATAGATAAGTAGATAGATGGTATATAGATAGATGGTAAATATATAGATGATAGATATATAGATGATAGATAGAAGATAGATAGATAGATAGATAGAAGATAGATAGATAGAAGATAGATAGATAGAAGATAGATAGATAGATAGATAGATAGATAGATAAGTTAAATAACAAACACATTTATTTACAAGGAGTTGATTTAAATAAATAAGGGCAGTGTCTTTAAATATTCAAATTCCATCAGAAAAATGAATACTAGGATACAAATTCATGGACACAGATAAAATCCTAACAACTGGCGAACAGGAAGAGATTCCACAGATGAGGAAGAGGAAATTCATGGATCCGAGCTGAAGCAGCCATCCACCTAGAGCTTCTAAGAGAGTGCGAAGGCAGAATCATAACGGAGGCAGGAGGCTGTCCTTTAAGGAGGTGTGAGGCATCTGTGAAGGTGGGGAGACACTGCATGACTGTGGTCGTCTGTCTGACACTTGGGAGACTACGGAAGCAAGACTGGCTTCAGACCTCTAGCAGCAGGATTGGGAGCATGAGTCGTAGCTCAGCAGCCAGGAGCGACTCCTGCCTGTCTTGGTCTTTTTGATCGCTGTGGCAAAGCATCACGGCCAAGGGAAGGGGGTAACATAAAAAATGTTTAATGTGGAGCCCACAGTTGCACAGGATTAGAGTCCATGACCATTGTGGTGGGAAGCAGGGCACCAGGACTATAGCTTTGAGCCTATGCCTGTATCATCACAGAGAGCTAACTGAGAATGGATGTTTGCAGATGACAAAGCCAGCCCTGGTAACACACCTCCTCCAACAAGACCACATTTCATAACCCTTCCTAAATAGTTCCACCAACCAGGACCACATATCCAAACATATGACCATTCTCATTCAATCCGCCAGACCTTCCAGGGGATCTGAGTTTCTAGCACCCATAATAGGCAGATCACAAAAATTGGGTGCCTTCAGAGTACCCAATGCTGTCTTTTAGCCTACACGAGTGTGAGCCTGCACAAACATGTACATGTGCGCCCACACGTGGTAATGCTCTCACACAGACACACATTTGTATGTGTAAATAAATATTTGGAATATTTTTATTAAAAAGTAAGGCAAAGAGTTGGCTAAGCATATGACATATAGTACAATTCCACTTCTTGAAATGTTGAGGCTAGAAGAGCCTAGTACGAGGCCAGCCTGTGCTGTACAGTAAAACCCTGACTCAAGTTGGGGTGGGGGAGGAACCAAGCATTCTCTGCACCTGAGAGAAAAGAGAAAGTAATAAATGAGAAATGCCAAAGTGTGGTTGACTCAAATACAGAGGGGACCGTGTGTCGAAAGATGGTTGCTCTCTTTAGGAACAGAGACCTTTCAAGCAACATCAAGGAAGAGGGAAGCGCCTGTGTCCCCCACCACAGGCAGAGATCTGAGTCAAGACACCTGGTAGTCTACTCAGTCCCGGCACTCCAAAGTGCAGAGTTTCAGATCTGTGAGCTGACAGTGTCTGGGGATCAGACTTACAGTGACATGGACGTATTTAATACTGTCCTTTTTTGTTTTTAGATTTTTATTTATTTTATGTATGTGAGTACACTCACTCTCTTCAGACATACCACAAGAGGGCATCCTGTTATAGATGGTTGTTAGCCACCAAATGGTTGATGGGAATTGAACTTAGAACCTGTGGAAGAGCAGTCAGTGCTCTCCAGCCTTACTATACATTTTAAATAGATGATACATTTTATCTTTCAAAAGTCTTGTATTGGCTCTCAACTTCATTTTACTGTGTTCAAAAAGCACAGTCTGTATTAGTTATCTTAAATTCATGTAGCTTGTCTCATAGTCTCTCTTGAAAATGTCCCATTTAATTTGGGAACAATGTATATTCTACTCCAGTTGGGTAGAATAGTTTATAGATGTCAGGGGCCTTGGAAGTCCAAATATTCTGTCTTATTGTTGAATTTCTTTGTTATCCCATTGCTTAAAGTGAGGACTTAGAGAAAGGTGTGGTGGTGCACAGTTACAGTGCAGGGTACTTGAGGGCAGGGACTAGAGGTTCATTTGAATCCATAAGTTTGAGCATGGCTTGGGCAGCCCAGTGAGACTCCACTTCATACAGTAGGAGACTACCTCCACACAATGAGACCACATAGTGCATAGCTCAGACCGCTAATTATTGAGTTTCTCCCTTCAATTTGGTCAACTTTTTCATTTACTTTCAAAATCCTCTCGGTCTCTCTGTGTCTCTCTCTTCCTCACTCAAGACTGGGTCTCATAGAGTGGAGAAACTGGCTGCTGGCCTGGAATTCACAGAGGTCTGCTTGCCTCTGCCTCATGAGTGCTAAGATTACAGGTGTGCACCACCACACCTGGCTCAAGATATAGTCTTGAGAAGATAGGAAGGCGTGTGTGTGTGTGTGTGTGTGTGTGTGTGTGTGTGTGTGTGTGTGTGTGGAGAGAGAGAGAGAGAGAGAGAGAGAGAGAGAGAGAGAGAGAGAGAGACTGACAGACAGACAGAGAGGGCCTCTTAATGATCATAAAATATTCTGTATCTAGTAACATTTTGCTTTCAAATCTATTTGTCTTGACATTAGTATAACTATACCAGCCTGCTTGTTTGCTCTCTGAATAGAATATATTTTCCATCCTTTAGTTTCAACACACCTTTATCTTGTGTTTAAATTCATTTCTAAGTAGGCATAGTCACTGTATCTCATTGTACAGCTAGCCTGCCAGTCTGCTATTATTCTAGTGCTCGGCCCATTTGGACCCCACACTATTACTAATGCAATGAGATTTCCACACTTGCTCTCTTCTGTTTCCCAAGGGTCTGCAGTCACTAATGTTCCCCCCACCCCTTCACCTCTTCCCTTCGTGTTAAGAACTACCTCCTGTAACAGTCCGCTGCTGAGCCTGTCATTATTTTGATGGGGTTTCTAATGTTTGCCCTGAGGTTTCTCATGCACGTGTTCACCTGTCAGAATCCACTTAAGATCTTTCAAATTTCCACTAACTTCATTTCAGTGAAGTTACTCTTATATACTGTTTC
Source organism: Rattus rattus (assembly GCF_011064425.1). Classification (NCBI taxonomy): domain Eukaryota; kingdom Metazoa; phylum Chordata; class Mammalia; order Rodentia; family Muridae; genus Rattus; species Rattus rattus. The sequence continues at coordinate 29,258,481 of NC_046168.1, read as the reverse complement.
TTCTTCCTCATTTTTGTCTTACTATTTTATGTGAATTTATATGAAAATTTATTATGCAAACATATAAATTGCAAACCTAAGAATAAATGTCATGTTATTGGTGCTAACCATATAGAGTATTATACCACCATTCTCATCTACCATAGCTGTTTCGTCTCATTTGTACCTGTTAATCTCAATTACCACCGAATGTGACTTTATTCTGACACCAGTTCTATTCTGTGCTCATGCTCTGTGCTATTTATACCATATATCTTTGTCCATACAGTCGGCCCAACAGCACAGAGACAGGAGGTGGACAATAGATTAGATAGGTGATTGATGATAGATAGATAGATAGATAGATAGATAGATAGATAGATAGATAGGATAGGATAGATATAGATGAGAGATAGATGATATATAGATGATAGATAGATATGATAGACAGACAGATATATGATAGACAGACAGATAGATAGAGATAGATAGATAATAGATAATAGATAGATGATTGATAGACAGATAGATACATAGATAATAGATAATAGATGATTGACAGATGGTAGATAAATAGATGATAGATACATAGATGATGATAGATGATAAATAGATAGATAGATAGATAGATAGATAGATAGATAGATAGATAGATAGATAGACAGACAGACAGACAAATATATAGACAGAGAGACATGGAACACACAGATGCTCTCCCGTAGGCTGGATGAAGAAAGCTGAGCCTTTATAATTCCCCACATGCTGCTTTTGCCCTTCTCACACTGATGTTTTGTGCAAAATCAAACATTATTCGGTTTTGTTTTTAAACCACTTTTAGTGTCACCTTTAAGATGTGCCTCTAGCAACCAGATTGTTTTTGTAGGCTTCATTATTTCACCTTGGGTTTGAACACTTGATCCCCAGCTGGTGGAGCTATTTGGGATAGGTTTAGGTGGTGGGCCTACCGGAGGAAGTCTGACACTGGGGGAGGACTTTGAGAGTGAAAAGCCTCACCTCCTGATACTCTCTCTGATTCTCGGTCCCCCTCCCCCTCCCCCACCCTTCCCCTCCCTCACCCCCGCTTCCTACCCCTCCCCCTCCCACTCCCCATCCCTTTCCCTCCCCTCCCCCTCTCTCCATGCTTCATACTTGCAGTTCAAGGCATGGGCCCTCATGTTCCTGCTCCAGTCATCATGCCTGCCACATGTCCACCACTGCTGCCATGTTGTCCCCAGCATTATGGACTTTAACCCTCTGGAGCTCTGAGCCAAAAATAAGCTCTTCTATAAGTCTCCATGGAAGACTTACCACAGCAACAGAGAAGCAGCTGACACAGCTTTGAGAACAGGTTTTCTGGGTACGATGTTTGGGGTTGGCTCTTTGAGCGTCAGTCCTTCCGTTGACACCATCCACTGCCTCCTGGCTCGAAGAGTCCAGAATGAGTCAGCTACGGCTCACGGGGGCCCCCTAGCACAGCACACATCACTCCTCTCCTCGTACTGGAGGACCATCCCTTCATTTTCCTCTCTCCGCCCTTTAACTTCACTGTGTATTAGTAAGTCCTGTCATGAGATCTGAAATGTTTGCAGACATTTCTTCCTGCCGTCTGTCTGCTTTCTGTCGTCTCCATCTGTGGCATGGTACATATGTTGTGTAACATATGTTACATGTTATGTCTATGTACATATGTTAGTGTGCTTAACGACGCAGGACATTTCTTTGATGTCAGATCACTGTTGATCATTCTTTCTTCCCCGCTTTGCAGGCTACACGATTTTATGACTGTCTTTCGGCTCACTCTTTCCTACACTGATTCAGATATCCACCGAGCCACCCTCGGGTTTCATGTTGATTGCTGTACTTTTCAATCTAAAAATTCTCAGATCTTTTTAGATATTTAATTTTTAATTAGGTGCATACGGGGGCGGGAGCTATGTGCACATGCATGCAGTGCCTGAAGAGGCCAGAAGAGGGCACTGGAGCTCCGGGAGCAGGAGTTACAGGCATTTATGAGGCACAGGATGTGGTGCTGGGAAGTAAACGCAGCCTTCTAAGAGAACAGCAGGAGGTCTTGAGGCTCACTCTATACAGCCTGATTGTGCTGTAGTGTCTGTCTGTCTGCCTGTCTGTCTGTCTGTCTGTCTCACGATCCCTTGTCGGACCTTCCTTTACTTCTTTAGGCATAATTTCCTTCCACTCTTTAGTATTTGCTGTATAACATTTTTGCGTTTGCCCATTTGTGCATAGAGGCCAGGGGACAATCTCACATGTCTTTCCTTGGGCACCACCGCACTCGCCCTACACCCCCCTCCCCGCCCCCCGCACGTTTTTTGAGACAGGGTCTTTTACTGGCCTGAGGCTCATCAAAGAGGCCAGGCTGGCTGGCCAAGCCTCAAGGATTCCCAGCCACCTCTCAGCACATGCCAATGTACCCAGCTTGGTCTGGGAAGGTTCTGAACACTGAACTCAGAACCTCAGCCTACAAGCCAGGAGCTTTGCTGACTTAGCCATCTCCTCACCCTATATAATAACAATTTTATTATTATATATGATTATGACAGGTGCTCAAAATGCGTGTTAAGTCTAACACCTGGGTCTTTTGTTTTCTGCTTCTGTCCCTAAGCCTGGGATAAACTTACCGGTTTCTCTGTACATATCATCATCATCACCATCATCATCATCATCATCATCATCATCATCATCATCATCATCATCATCATCTGTAAACTAGAAGTGTAGGTCATGGATTTTAAGCTCAGATTCCCCATCACCATTTCTCTGGGTCTTCACTTTTGTTTGTATATATTCTAGACTGAGATTTACTGTGATGTCTTTCTCCTGACTCCTCCGAGGGGCCATTGTGGGGTGCACAGAGCCCCCTGAGGTGGCTCCTGCTGGCTCATCCCATGATTTACTTTTAGTTTCCTACTCTTTTGTCTCTACTGCTGTCTCTCCCATCTCTTAAGGACCATCAGCTGACTAGACGGCTACTTAACTGTTTTTGACAATACTCTGGACCATAAATGATCCTACTGTCAAGTCCAGTCCGACCTGGCCCTATTCTGAAGGCAGCCTTCCTTCCGCGTCTCCAGTCCTGGGTAGCCCTTCCCAGCTGTCGTTTTTCTAACTCTGTCCTGTCTGGGCTTTCGGTTGCTGCTGTCGTGAAGTTGCCGACTTCAGACGTACTCTCAAGCTCGCACTATCCTGTATCCCAATCTAAAGAAACTGAGGACTCTCTGCTCTTTACTCAGCCTTTCCCTCTGAGGAAGGCTCTGTAGCAGGAAGAAGAGACCTGTTTCTCCCTCTGAATGAGGCATTGGGGGTCTCCTTCGTTTGGGGTCTCCTGGAATGAGAACTTGATTCCAGGAATGGGGTGGGGTGATAGTAATTGTGCCTGAAGTAACCCGAGGCCACCTGAAATCAAGCTTCTACAGTATGGAGCTGGGGCTAGAGGGGGGATAGTACCTGTGTCACTAAAGCAGTGCTCACTCAACCTGTGGGTTGCGACCCTTCAGGTGGAATGACCCTTTTACAGGGTTCACCTAGGACAATCAGAAAACACAAATATTTACATTACAATTAATAACGAAGTAGCAAAAATTAATTTTATGGTTGGATGTTATACAACATGAAGAACTGTATTAAAGGGTCACAGCATTTGGAAGGCTGAGAATCTCTGCTCTAAAGGAAGCTCGGGTAACCCTGAGCTACAGCTGAAGAACGAGAGGGTAATGAAAGCCCATGCAGTCTTCTTGCCTGCAGCCCTCCACCACTGAAGTGTCCTCACACCAGCTCAGGGTAAGGGTAAAGGGGACTCGTGGCTCGAATTCCAGAACCTTCAACTATTTACAAAGATCTAGCAGATTTTCTTCAATAAATGTTTCTTTATTCACTATGTATTCTTAGGGAACTCTCCAGGAACTTTAAATGGAAGTTTTTAGGATATCTACCAGTCGGGGCTGTTTAGCTGAGGGGAGGATCCAATGAGCTCCTCAGAGCATACTTCAGAAGTGTTCCTCCTGACTTCTTTGAATGTTGTAAGGCCAGGACCCAGGAGACAGCCTTAGAAGGAAATGAAAAACCAGAAGACTCAAGGCTAATGCTGAGTTGGAAGTCACCAGGACAGACATGCAAAGCCACAGCCAAATTGTGCATCCATGTAGCTGTGTCAATCTGAAAAAGATAAAGTAACGCATTTCCCCAAAGCGTGCTGTAAGAGAAGCACCTCATTCTGATTCACACAAAGGCATCATGTACTTACACAGCCCCAGAAGCCATAGAGACTCCAGTTGACGGGTTATGTAGGATGAGTCAGCCATCCAGAGCGGTGGCTCCCAATTTTGGCTGCTCATTAGGATCACTTAGGGAGCTGTTGAAAAATACCAATGATAGGGTCCCACTTAGACCAATTAAACCAGACTCTCTTGGGATGGGGCCCAGCCATTGGTATTTATAACAGGCCCTCGGGGTATTCTAATGTACACTCAAGATTGAGAACCACTGATCTAGAGCCTGAAGCCGGGGGAATGGGATTCTTTGTGCTCAAGCACCTCGAGAGGAGGTGAGCTGACAGCGGTGTTCCCATGCTGACAGCTGTAAAATGCACCATGTAAATAGCGAGTAAAATTGGCAGAGCAAAGTTAAGTCCAATTACGGCGAGCAGTTTCTGTCCTGAAAGACATCGCCAAAGTTGTCCCCAAGTAATAAGAAAAACAAACAGTGACACTGTAAGCACCACTCCCACACTCCTTGCTCTCAGGACTAACTGATGGTTCACCCAAGCCTGGTTGATTACGTCCTGGTGAGGACATCTACAGTGGCACACCCTGCCCACTCTTTTGGCCACACTCTAATTGTCATTCTTGGCATAGATAGGAATAGAGTCTGTCTTAACAGAAGTATTGACTTACAAATGCCAGAGAACACAGCGCCTTCACCCCAAAGACAGAATGTTCTATTTTAGAAAACAAACATACCTACTTGGTTTCTGGAATGCCATATTCTCATCCATAAAATGAAATCGCTAGGTAAAAGAACTGTGCCAAGAGCAGTGATGAAGTGTTGGAGGGATTTCCTAGGTTGTTTGTTGAACTCTCATTTCTTGGATGCTCAGACTTGTGAATGAGAACTCTCTGTGCCCCACACAGCTAGTCTTGCTCTCTTCCTTTTTTCTGAGATCTCGAGAACTCCACAAAAGAACTATAGCATTGTAATATCTAAAACAATAGTGAGAAGTCCTCTAAACAAGAGAGAGGGGGGAGGAGAGAAGGGTGAATGTGTGTGTGTGTGTGTGTGTGTGTGTGTCTGTGAGAAAGAGAGAGACAGAGACAGAGACAGATATAGAGACAGAGACAGACAGATATAGAGACAGAGACAGAGACAGAGAGAAAGAGAGAGAGACAGATCTCTGGGACCCCCCTCCCTTATCCATATCCTGACAATTGATTCATGGTCTTTTTTCCTGGATGCCTTCCTCCTGACAGCCACTCCAGAGATGAAAATTGAGAGAAAAACCTCTCCATTACTACAATGGTTTGGATATGGTTTTAGTATGTCCCCCACTGCAAAGCTCGATGAGACACATCAAGGTGGGAAGTGTGCTCTCTGCCCTCAGGAAGCTTAGGAGCAGACTGTTATAAGGCGAGCCCACCTTACATGTTCAGCATCATTGCCTTTGCCGTTGATGGTCACGTGATCAGCAGTACCAACGAGCAAGCAGATGGATCCACCTGCTCTTAGACCTGTAGCTTTCTAAATTGTGAGCCAAAGGAACATCTTTTCTTTATAAAATACCCAGTCTCAGGTCTCGTTATAGCAACAGGAAATAGACTAATATACCCAGCATGAATCAAACCAAACAAAAACTATTTGCTATACAAAGAGCAGACTCAGGCCCAAATCTCTTCGAGTCTTACTAGGAAATGGAAAAACTAATACTTCATGCCTATTGGATAATCTCAGTGGTCCACCCCTATAATGTATCAGATACTGGGACCTTTCTTAACCCAATAGGAGAGGAAAACAAAATTCTTTCTCTCCCTTTCTGGACTGTCCAGCTAGGTACCTGGAAGGGGGAAGCATGAACATAAGCAATAAGCAAATGTGGGGGAGCTCCACAGAAAGTCCGTCTGTCCATCTTGACTGTGTCAGTTGGCCTCTTTATCCCTGTGACAAAAGCCTGAGAAAACCAACCACCTTAAGGTGGGGGAAGATTTATCCAGACCTACAGCGTCTGAGGTCTACATGGTTGGTTAGTTCCATTGTTTCTGGTTCTGTGCTGAGGAACAGCATCTCAGTGGAAAAACGTTGAAGATCGAGGCTTCTTACCTGTCAGTGAGAAAGGAGAGATGGACCAAGGAAGAGCCTGGGACCTGGAACAAGACAATGCTCCAAGAAACACACTTAGGACAATGTACTTTCTCCCACTAGTACCTACTTTTCTAGAAGCTTCTACCAACTCTCATAATGCAGTCAAGTTATAAATCTACATTAATTCATTGATTAGCCCAGAGCCCTCGTGGTGAAGCATGTGATTGGACCTGCTAGATAGAAATCAAGTTTGAAACACAGGAGTTCTTCAAGAACTCTTCATGGTCAAACTATAACATTAGCAAAGAACATTAATTTGTAGAAAAGTGTTAAAACACAGGATGAGAGGCTTAGCTTTTATGAAAAGCAAGCCAGGGAAAGGTAAATATATAATTCAAGAGGAAAGGTGTGGCTGGATGTGGATGACTTGAGCCATACAGAAAGGTTAATTCTGGGACCTGGTGGCCATCACGAAATAAAAACCATCTCCTGAACTGCCCCCAGACCAGCCCTGAGATTATGTAAACCCCCTCCAACAGTCAAACACCAACAAGAGCATGACCACAATCAAAATGAACCCCAGTAGAGGAGTCCTCTAGGGACATGCATGCTCACTAAGGAAAATGTTACCCCACGATAACCTTTAGGCTGCCAGGACCCACATAAGGGGTAATGCATATAATCAACATCCCATGCGTATGATACAAAGAGGATGAGATAGCATGTACCGGCGGATATGATGCGACCTATGAGTGTCGGTAACCTATGTCAATACCTCTCCCTGCACTCTATGATTAAAAGTGCCTAGACCTGGAAACAAGGAGGGTCCCGTGGCTGAGCTCCTGTCAGCCAGAGCACACCCCTAACCTCTGCAGTCTACCCTCCTTATCTTTCTCTATAATAAATCTAAGTTTCATCGCTGCTTTTCTGTACCTTATCCCATCCTTTGTTTGACACAATGAACCCTGCCATTTTTGCATGGAACACTGACCACTGAGACACTCCTGTAGTAACAACGTGAAAACAGTGGAAGGCAGTGCTTTTAGCACATAGGCCCCTCGGTGCTGTTAAGTCTAGCGTCTTCTCCAGTGATGATGAAGGTACAGGAAGAAGGGGCTAGACTACTGATTTGGCTTCCACCTTTTCTCAGCCGTTTTGAGATTAAATTGTGGTAGGTGAGACACTGGAGCAATGTGTTCCAGTCCCCTATGCTCTCTATCCAAAGACACGCACAGTCGTATCCAAATGCATGCCCACTCACACACACACACACACACACACACACACACACACACACACACACACACACCCCAAGGGACATGAAAATGGATGAATTCCCAAGTAAAGCCACCTGCTGGATAACCACTCTCTTCACTTCTTCGCTTGTTTTCTACAGAAGAGACTCAACTGATGAGTAACACTTGTGTCCCCCAATAAATGGATTTTAAATGGCCCCCGGGTTGGTCTAAGGAAAGTAGGTGCTTCTGAAGTGTCCATCTCATTTTTACTGTCCCACTGTAGCCCCTACAACTTCCCTCTCACAGAAGAGCCCCGGAGGTCAGAGTGTAGGGCGAATGCAGACCATGTAGATGTCTTCCGACTGTACAACTCAAAGCCTGGATTCCTAAGCCTGGTGGTAGGGCTTCCTGGAAGAAACGTAGTCTCCTTAAGCATTTAACAAAGACATTTTCTCAGAGGCCTTGGCAAGGTTTCCACTGTTATCTTCCAGAGCATGGGGCACACGAAGCCAGGTCCCAGGTGTCCCAAAGCCATTGAGAGAAGAAGCATGCGGATCTGAGAACAGCCCTCTCACCTCATCCCCTGCCCCTCTCTCTCTCTCTGCATTTTTCATCTTCCCAGACCTCCTGTTACTTGCATTTCTAAAAAATTTCTTATATTTATTCTAGCTGTAGCCTGCCATGCAACAAAAGAATGAGGAAAATCTCATTAAAATTATATCAAAAGGGGAATGATGGAGTGAACCTTGAAATCCCTGCAATCTACACACAATAACCCAATCAACTGGAACACACAGGTTAAACGGAGTCCGCCGATGTGAGCCCAGACGATTAAACCCCCTTGGGAGAATTGTTACCTTCTGGATACCTGGTGGTAGCCATATTAAAATGCGGCCATGGAAATGCCGTGGATTTAGAATCCTTTTATCCTTCCCACCGACTGGAGCACAGCTCTTTATCTTTCTGACTCCTGCACAGGGATCCTGGGAGGTGAGAAAAATCAGTATGATTGTCCTTTTCTGAGTGTTATGGCAGAGGACACAGTGAGTTTGCTGTTAGGTCACTTGGTCAGCAGTCAGGGCAAACCCAGAAAGAGGAAGCCTATGTTGTGTCTTCCCAGGCCTCATCCCCTTGCTTCAAAAGGGCTGAAAAGAGAGTAGACGACTGACTGAATCATGGACTAGCATCCTCTTCTCCCTGCACCTCCTGCTTCAGTTGGGTCGATGCCTGCAGAAGTGGGAGAGAATGGTCTTCCGGTCATGTTCCCTGAACCTATGTTTACCTGGGACCTGAGTAATCGGTGACAGAGAAACCCACAGGCGTGCGAACACAATCAGGAAGTGGAGGTGCAGCGACTTAACCCTTGTTAAATTGTGTGGTCCTTTCAAAGCTAACTCCATGCTGTTTGGGGCAAAGAACACAAAAATCGAGTGTACAGGGCAGGACCAGGCATGGTGGCACACACTTCTATCACTACAGAAGGTGAGACAGCAAGACCTCAAGTTCGAGGCCAACTGGAGCTATGCTGTGAGGCCCTGTCTAAAAATAAACAAATAGGTAGTATGTGGGGTCAGAGGGCCCTTGGTAAACTCTTTAGCATTTAAAAAAAAAAGCTTCCAAGAGGCGAGCGATCACTTCAGACTGCCTTTGCTGACCCTCCACTCACAGTTCACCAGGCCTGATTTCCATTCCTGCAGAGGCCTGATCTCTGCTTTCAAATGATAGGGAGCTAATATGATAATATAATAAATATTAATAATTTAGTGCTAACCCTTCCTAGGTAATATATGTGCATTTTTAAAATGAACCTTTTTTGACAACATGCTTTCATCCAAAGCAAACTTTCTGACCCCTGTCCTCAAGCTATGACCTCTTGCCCAAGTCCCAGACCTAAAGATTCCCAGCTTCCTAAGCGTTTCCGCTCTGACCTCCCATAGGCATCAAAACTTAATATATCCAAAATCAGTTTTCCGGATTATTTTTTTCGATAACTTGGTAGGTGACACTATTGTTCTGCAAGCCACAGACCTGGGGATGGCACAAATGGGCTCACCATCCTACCCCCAAGCCAATCATGGAGCTGTCTGTCTAAGCCACATTTCCCAAACTGTTTTCTATATGCTTCGTCTCAAAACGTAAAAAGGTTTTCTGATCAAACAGGTTTGGATATCACTGCTTAGACAGAGTAAATCTTTTATGATGGGATCTAACAAACTATCTGGTGTTCCTCTTTGAATTACAAACATTCAAAGGAAAACATACTACCCAGTGTTTCCCTAACTCTGGAGCAAAGGAACCTTAACTTTTTCTCCCAAGTATCTCCCAGGCTGTCCTGGTTGGGTTTTTTTTGTTTTTTTTTTTTTTTTTTTTCTCAACGTTACACAAGTTAGGGTCATCTGGGGAGAAGGAATTTCAAGTGGAAAACTGCCTCTGTCAGGTGGGTCTGTAGGCAAGTCTGGGGGAAGGGATTTTTGTGATTGATTGCTGACGTTGGAAGGCCTAGCCCACTGTGGTCACATGGTCCCGGTTTATCTAAGAAGACAGGCTGAGCAAAAGTCAGCATGCTTCCCTGACCTGTATGTCAGTTCCTCCCTCCAGGCTCCTGGCTTCTTCCGATTATTGTCTTCATTTTCCTCAGTGATAGACGGAAATAAGGATATATAAGCCAATAACAGAGTCACAGTCTTTAGACCTGCGCTCTGTGGTCCTGAGCTGTCTCCTGCTGTTTCCGTGAGGTAGATGACACCATCCATCACAGGATACACTGTAAGTAAAGTAAGAAATGTTTCTTTCCAAATATGGACTGAGAACTCCTACTCAAAACATCCCGTGTTTGGGAGCTACACAATGTGTTTCTGTGTAAGGGTAGGGGAACTAGAAAAGGCTGGCCCATGTATGTCTGACAGGAGCTGGTTAGCAGGGGTGGGGATAGGGGTGAGAGGTGGGGTGGATGAGGCGGGAAGTCAAAGCTCTATTTGTCTCTATTGTTTGAATTTGTCCTAGCAAACATATGTTACTTTTATAATTTATTTTCTTGGGAAAAAATCAATACAGGAAAAAATAATGCCTGAAAGAGTGAGATCTAGGTTTTAAAAATCAATCTGAAAGACTCAAGATACACAAAGAACCAAGACACTCTTTTAAAGATAGACTGTAGGGAGTTTGGTATACAGTTTGGTGAGAGAGCAGTGTCTAACATGTTTGATGTCCTGGGTTCAATCTGCAGCACAGCACGCACACACACACACACACACACACACACACACACACACACACACACACACACACTCGCACACATGCGCACACGTGGACATGTAAACAAGCATGTGTGTGTGCATGAATGCACACCTGAGAAAAATGGCCTGGGTATATTGTCCCCAGTTTAGGACAATTTAGAATAGTTCAGCTTGTAGGTCTTTGATTTTATGATGTTGCTTAAGCAATCTCCATTCAGTAGAAAACATGCTTTAAGTTTTGAATTGGAATATTTTCTAGAACATTTGATATAACTCTACTTCATGATGGTGGCACCACCAAGCCAAACTCCCAATGTGCCACATGATCGTGAGGGAAAACAGAGTAACTCTACAGTATGCCCTGCCTCTAAAAGCTGTGGTGCTCAGATGGCTACAGTGATCAAATGTGTTCTCGATTTAGCATGTGTCCAACTGAAAAAGGATGTCTCCAGACGTAATCCCATCACAGGCAAAGAAGCTTCTGTAGATGGACAGAGAGGGTATACCGACACAAACTCCACAAATGAGGGAAGGGGGTGCTAGTACCACGCTTTGACTGTGTGAGATAACCAATCAGGAGAGCAACAAGACAGGAGGAAGGTGGCCTCCAAAGCATTGAAGAGTGGTATAGTCAATAAAAGTCACTTTAAAGACAAAGCAGTAGCCACTTTGTGGTATGAATGAGAATAACCCCCATTAGTTCGGGCATTTGAACACTTGGTCCCCAGTCTTTGGCACTGTTTGGGGAAGGTATGGGCTAGGATATGGAGCCTTGCCAAAGGAAGTACAACCCTGCAGACAGGCCTTGACATTTCATAGCCTGACCCATCCTGATCCTTTCTTTATGGCTTCCTATGTGAGGATGAAATGCAGTCACTAGGCTTCCTGACTCTCAGGCTGGACACTGATGCTACCCCATCATGGCAGAGACTTGAGAGCCTTAAGTCAAAAGCAACCCCTTTCTTCTTGGTGTTGTTTTTTGTTTGGGGTTTGGTTTCGGTCAGGGTATTCTATCCCAGCAACAGAAAAATAACGAATACAGCTAGTTCCCAAATAAACTGGGATCCCTAACTTCTTTCTCTTGCATGCCACACATATCCCATACCCAAGGCCATACCCTTGCTATTCTAACTTACCTCTTACATCAAAATAAGTTCCAGATCGAAGTTTCAAAAGTTACCTGTGAGGCTTGAAAATACCATTAAATAAGTTTAAAGACCCTGAGAAAGACAATATACATGACAAAGGTTTAGCATCTTAATGCATGAAGTAATTTCCCCCTGCAAATTGAGATGACCCGACCTGTTGATCAGAAAAAAACATTTTAACACGGATCCCTTAACTAATTAAAGCTAAGTCAGGGGCCACAGTTCTTAGTAGCAGGAGTGAGTACGGTGAAGACAAAGCACTAAGAAAGAATTTAATATTTCCTTTATAAAGATAAGGGAGAATTTCACCCCCATGAAACTAATATCCTACCCAGGCCTCAGTGAAAGGTCTTGCCTGGTATCCTTATGCTTAATTAGCGTCTTGTCCTCTGTAGGGACAATCTGTAAATATCCCCCATGAGGTCAAAAGCAGTATCTCTTTTGCATGACCTTTAACCTTCAGATTAATAAGTAAGCTTATCTATTTGGTACAGGAACCTTTACTTGTTTGTGTATCATGTGAAAATGAATTTAGATTGACCCAGCCAGCCATCTACTATCTAGCATATGGACATTATTTTTGATAATTTCATGTGCACTATATATAGCGATCATGTTTGTCCTCTACCACCCTTCATTGTCCCCTTCAATGGCACTTTGAGAAATGTGCCCCACAAGCTCGTAGATTTGAATATTTGGTCACCAGATGGTGATGCTGTTTGGCAAAGTTTAGGAGGTAGAGCTTGGCCAAAGGAAACGTATCCCTGGGGGTGGGCTCAACCTACTTCCAGCTTGCTCTCTCTGGTTTGTGTTCACTGTTAGAGATACAGTCTTTGAGTCCCCTGCTCCTGCTACCACACCCACTGCCGCTGTCATGTATACTCTTACTCCTTTGGAGCCATGAGCCCAAGTAACCTCTCTCTTCCCTAAGTTGCCTTGGTCATGGTGTTTCATCACAGCAATAGAAGATTAACCAATACAGAAGTTGGCACCAGAAGTGGGGTGTTGCTTTGGAGAACCTGACCATGTTCTTTTCTGAGAACTGTGGAAGGCTTTGGACCTTTGGACTAAAAATACCAGCTGAATACCGTAAGCAGAGCTTAAACAACCATTTTTGTAGAAACCTGGAAGATAGTAGTAGTTCTGAGAGCAAAGACAGCTTTAGAGCTTTAAGGGGTTTCAGAGGGATACAAGGCTACATATCATTCTTGTGATTCTTGGGCAGGCAGGGTCGGGGGGTGGAGGGGAGTGGGGGGCGAGGATTTGGCTGTTGTCTTCTCTTACCCTAAGAACTTTCCTAGGGCTAAGTTAAAGGTATTGGACTGATTGCTTTCAGAGGAAATTTCAAGGCAACACAATGTTGAAGCTGTGACTTGTTACTGATCATGTTTATGCATATCTACAATGGAGAGGAGCAGTCAGGGCAGAGAGCACATAAATATACAGTGTGCAGAAAGGAAGGGTGCCAGGAAGCATACATTAGAGCCAATGCACGTGCCAGAAGAAAGGCCACACTCTTGTGGCTGTTAGCACCATTGAGCAGGGGCCTGCTTGGCACTAGACAGAGGAAGAGTACTTAGGGCAAGGACCACCAGGAATCTTCCAACTTTAGAAAGAGAGAATACAGCTCCCCTGCTCCTAGAAGGCAACTTAATAAAAGTGCTGCTGCTTGTGTGACTTAAGATGGCCAAGGTCTTTCCCACACTGAAGTTAGCAGTGTAGTACTTCTAGTGCTGGCTCTAGGTACCCGAAGGACACATGAGCTATGGATTTTTCCTCCATAGTTTCAAAGTCACTATGGCCAGGAATAAAGTCTCAGGGGACCCCTGGATAAAGGACTAGAGAAAGCAAGTGTCCTGCGAAGCCATTGCATGGAGCTGTGAAAGTGAAGCCTGTGCTATAGTAGAGACTCCAAGAGGTTGAAGACATCTGTCAAGGATAATTGCATACAGGGGATGAAACCAGCCCAAGGAAAAGATGTTTGTTGCATGCAAGGAAACTGGAGGGGTAGAACTTTCTAAGGCTCTTAAAGCTTTAGTCCCAGATACCAGACATGAAGTTACAGGTCTTGGTGTTTGTCTTGCTGTGTTTTCATCTTGCTTTGGCCCAGAATTTTCTTAGCAAATGTGTATTCCTCGCTTTTGTAATGGTAATATACATGTTGTGCTATTTTATGTTGGAAGCATGTAGTTCGAAGAACCTTCGGAGTATTAAACAGTGTTGAGACAAAAAGACTGCAGACTTCTTATGTTGGAATAAATACATTTTGTATTTGATGGACTTGAACTTGTGGGGCCACGGAGTAGAATATACTGGCTTGAATGAGAAACGCCTCCTGTAAGTGCACTAGCTAGTTCCATGTGATAAAAGTAGCTTTACATAAGCTGGAGTCGTTTTGAAAGAAGGAACCGAGATAGAGAAAATCCCCTTCCAGATTGGCCTGTGGGCAAACCTATGGACATTTTTTTTTTTTTTTGATTTATGATTGATGTGGAAGGGCTTAAGACACCATGGGAGCTGCCACCCCTGGGCTGGTATTATAAGAAAGCAGAGTGTGCAAGTCAGGGAGAGCAGGCTAGTAAGCAGCTCTCCTCCATGGCTTCTGCATCTCCAGGTTCCTGCCCTGTTTGAATTCCTGCCCTGACTTTCTATGGCGATGCGACCATCATGTGGACGTGGAAATGAAATAAACGCTTTCCTCCCATGCTGCTTTTTTGTCATAATGATTTATCACAGCAATAGAAATTCTAGCTCGTAGGCATGGAGTTTTGGGCATTTGAACACATGGACCCCGGTTAGCGGCACTGTTTGGGGAGGTCTGGGAGGTGTGACTTAGCTGAAAGAAGCATGTCAGTGGGGATCCGGTTTTGAGAATATCTAACACCTCCCTACTCCCAGTTCACACTCTCTGCTTCGTGCTTGCCAAACTGAGATGTGTTCTCTCAGCTTTCTTCTCTGGCCACCATGCTTGCTTCTTGTTACCACGCCTCTGCCTGCGGCTGCCATGATGGCCTCTTATTCATCTGGAACCATAAGCCAAAATGAACTCTTCCATAGCTGTCCTTGGTTGTGGTGCTTTATCAGAGCAGCAGAAAAGTAACTAATCCCCCATCCCACTCCTCCCCATCTCCTTCCTCTTTCCAATCAGTTCCCCTCCACCCTCCATGCCTTTTGTGTGGCCCACTGAGGCTTCCTGTTGCTTGTATAAGAACAGACAGTATGAGCTACTTCAGAGGCAACACCATTGAAACCGACTCCCCTTTTCCCCAGAAACCATTAACTGGCTGTAGCTCCCTGGGGAGTGGAGGAGCCTCCTGAGCTTCTCTCTCACCCCCACTCCCTCTGGAATGTGAAAGGCCCCATCTTCAGGCACTGTATAGGTAGTCATCACTGTTCTGTGCTCATGACTGACAGCTATGGCATACCCAGAAGACAGCACTTCCCAGGACTTGTCCCACCCTCCAGGTGTCTCCTGGCCTCACAGACAGTGATTAGAGCTCCCTGTGTGACTAAGCATCCACCATTCCTGTTCTCTCAGCACTGTGGCCAGCTACGCCTCCCTCTCTGCCCTAACTCACCCACTACAGTCAGAAGTTTCTTTAACCAAGAGAGCAGAACGAGTATATGGGCATAAACACATTACTCAGAAGGCAGTTTGGCTACAACTGACATTTTTAAAGATAATTCAATCAGGAAGAAAGGAAGAGAGGAAGAAAGGGAGGGGATTAAAAAAAATGTCCTCTCTGTCGACAATTACAGTCTAATCCAAAAAATTACACCTACAGCCAAAATTAGAGCTCACCTGCTCTTTTTTCTTTTTAAACATGATTTAATACAAAAAATTGACAAAAAGAAAACCCATTGTATCTGGTAAGATTGCTTTTGGCTAAAAGCTACAGAAATTCTAACATTGTCTAAGCAATAAATACATTTAATTACTTCAGATCACAAGAAGCCTGATAGGAAATTCTTGGAATTGATTCTGCCTCTCACTGATGTCAACTTACTAAGTCAATATCTCTATGATTCTCTTGCAAAATTTACCTCCTTGGGGAAAAAAGGCAACTAAGATTCTCTAGCTAGAAAATTACCACAAACCCCAAAGGCTATATTATACACACAGTCACACACACACTTCCTGAAGTGCATTTATCCATAGCACAGACCTTGTCACCTGATCCAACCATGTCTTCAGGTTGCTGTCGTCTCCATCAGTGACAGAGAGCAGCACAGCAAATGAGGAGACCCTTGCTTCTCTCTCTTGAGTGTTGTATCGTAACTGCATAGTGAGCCCACAGAGCAATGGCAGCCACACTCTGCTCAGTATCCTTAGGCCCTGCTCATACTGCCTAGTAGAAAACACTACACTCAACAGGAAGGGAATCCTGCAAGTCCAAAGCCAGGGCTGATGTGATCATGAACGCCCTGAGAGCAGAAAAGTCCTGAGACACAAGGTCATTGATGGATGGAGCAGAGCCATGTGTAGGCCCCTTCTAGCCTCACCTTAGGATGTCTGAGAATGTAGGTAGAAAGTGAGAGCCGACTTCACCCTGTCCCTAGGAAACTGGCCCCATCTTTACTCTTTTTCTCATTTCCCTTTGGCTCAGGGAAGTCTGGTACTGACCTCTTAGAGGAAATCCACCCCTCATAAAATCTATGAGTCTGTCACGTGGGGTTAGTGCCTCTTTCATGAGGACTTTGCCAGTGGTAAATTTAGATCAGATTTAGACTTGGGGGCGGGAGAAGGGGAAATTTGCAGAGAACACCTCTGGGCATTGTCAGAGATCACTGCTTGAGTGCTCTGATTTATTGACTGGATTGATCCTTTGAAGGATTCATAATAAAACCACATAGTCTGGGAGTGGTGAAGGGTAGAGGAGGTAGGGCCTAACAGGCACATGCTTGGCAAATGTATCTTGATCATTAATGCTCCTGTGCCCTCCTATGCTTCCTAACCACTGAGATGCAAATCGCTCTACTCCACTACATTCTCCCTGCCAGTGATAAGCTGATAGCCCCGAAGGTGTGAGCTAAAATAAATCCTTCCTCCATGTCTTAGTTAGGGTTTCTATTGCTGTAAACAGACACCATGACCACAGCATCTCTAACACAGGCTATGACTTCTAACGTATATGTCACATCACCCATTGAGTCAATCCTTGACTCAATGATCGTAGAGGCCTGATTAAATGGAGAAAATGAGGGAAATTAGGACAGGAAAAGAAGAGAAAGGGCAACTCATCAGCCTGTATTTTGTTTACTCATTTTAAAATTTCTTCTCCACCAACCCCTTGGGTTGATTTTTTTTTTTTAAATGGATTCCAGGTTACGCCTGCTATGACCTGTTTTGACATTATTCACATCTCAGAGGATATTCATGATGGAAAGATGCCCTCCCTGTAGGCTATTTTCCTTCCTTCTAGGTGCTTGTGTCCATCCTGGAAGTTTGTTTTATGCACCTTCATGCAGAAGACTAGACCTTTCCTCCCAGTACCCCTCTCTCCCCGCTCTCCCATTTAGCCATTCTTCTACCCACAGCTCTTCAGACCTCTCCACATTTCATTAGGTGCTTCATCAGCAGGCAAGGAAGAAGTGGGCTGGCTCGGAATGGCTGCTTTCCGTTGCTGGATCCTTTGTTTTGCACCAGAAAGCATTTCTGCAACTCCATTGGCAATGTGAGCACAGACAGGAGAACCCCCTCTTGTCAACTCCAATTCCACTCTATTTGCTGGTGCACACAGCTGAATGAGCTGTTCAACTGGAGCTGCTATGGAACGAAATAAACTCAAATTTGCATCACATATTCTTTCGATTATTTACAGTTTTGGGTGGCCTCCTGAGTCATCGTGAGGAAGCTGAAGGAACAGTAAGTCAGTTCTTTTTGCAGGTCTGAGGGTGATTGCTGCTTACTGTGCTGAACTGACCATCATTAAGAGCTCCATGAACTGGCTTCTTCCTGTGGCCTTCCCGACCTTGGGAGGTCTGGGGCCACAGCTCTGTGGAGCTGTAGAAGCACATGTTTGATTGGAAAGGCCTCCCCAGGCTTCACCTGTTCTATTCTACTGAAATCACTGTTCTGAAGTCACCTTTAAGGCTGGTTCTGGGAAAGGTCCTATATAAATACCAAGTGCTTCTCTTGGGATTCACAGTATGTTCCCTTCAAGGCCAGTGTTAGGAGTAGGTATTTTATAGTTCCTTGCTAAGCAGAAATATCACCTAATTTTGTCTCATTATCATCTTGGCTAACCACCACCCAGTAAGACCCTCTATATATATATATCTATATATATATATCTATATATAGATAGATAGATAGATAGATAGATAGATAGATAGATAGATAGATAGATTGATACAGATATATATTTCATGTTCCCAGGACCCTGATTTATTGACAGAGGAACATCCTATTATTAAACAGCTGATACACATACTCCAGAGAGTGAGCAAACAGTCCTTTACATCAGAAAGCAAGTCTGAGTACTTGGATATACCAAGAAGGCTATGACAAAGAAACCTGGCCAGTCGTCATGTCATCCCAGTGCTGGCACTAAACGCATATGATTCAGCCACCTCCTCTCCATTCAGTCCATTCTCAAACCACTCATTTCCACTGAAGTTTATTCAGGCACATTGGTGATTTTCTTAAGTTGTTTTTCTTTTTAAATAAAGGAGGGCTATATGGGGAAATTGGGATGGTGTGTCACTAAAATCCAAACAGCAAATTATAAAGAACTGATACAGCAACTCAAGGAAGGCTGTAGAATAGGAGCCCAGAGAAAATGAGTATCAACCGAATGAAAGGGCAGCATGTGGGGGTCCTTTAATTGCATGGTAATTGGGAGTCAAAGCAGAATCTATTTAGACTCCACAAGGTCTATTAGGAGTGCAGAGGACCAATCGCAAGTCAACCAAAATTAGGAGAAGAAATCAGACTTTAATTGTAAACAGAAGACTAATCATTAGCTGCCCCTCTCCCTGGAGTAAGTCATGGATGCTTGCCTGACATTTTACATTTTACTTTAAGTTCAAAAAAAAAAATACACAAGCAGCCTACTCATTAGCAGGCTCTTCTACATCAGAAAGCTTTCAAAACCTAAAGTCGAGAGTTCGAAAGCATTCTCACAGCATCATGGCTTTAAATGACCCTCCATTCACTTGCTGACTGCAGACAGGACATACACTTCACACAGGAGCTCACCCGTGGCTCCCACGTTCCGATCTAGGGATGGGATCACTGGACATAACAGCTAAGACTTCGAGGAGTGTATCTCAGTCCCTGCAGCCCGCATTTCAAATCAGCAAAAGGCAGGTTTTTGTTTTTTTTTTTTAAATCTTTATTAACTTGAGTATTTCTTATTTACATTTCGATTGTTATTCCCTTCCCAGTTTCTGGGCCAACATCCCCTAACCCTCCCCCCTCCCCTTCTATATTGGTGTTCCCTCCCCATCCTCCCCCCATTACCGCCCTCCCCCCAACAATCACGTTCACTGGGGGTTCAGTCTTAGCAGGACCAAGGGCTTCCCCTTCCACTGGTGCTCTTACTAGGATATTCATTGCTACCTATGAGGTTGGAGTCCAGGGTCAGTCCATGTATACTCTTTGGGTAGTGGCTTAGTCCCTGGAAGCTCTGGTTGCTTGACATTGTTGTACATGTGGGGTCTCAAGCCCCTTCAAGCTCTTCCAGTTCTTTCTCTGATTCCTTCAACGGGGGGTCCTGTTCTCAGTTCAGTGGTTTGCTACTGTCATTCGAAAAGGCAGGGTTTTAAAATGGCCTCACCACACAAAAACAAAAATATTCGACTAAGCCCAGTCTAATCACTTCACAACATATACATGTATAGAAACATCGCATCAAGCCCCCTAAACGTATACAACTTTCATGTGTCGATTAAAAAAAAATAGAAGTTCTGGGCTGAGGGATATTCAAAGGGTAAAGCATTTGAGGAGTAGATGTTGGGTGCCCAGAACCCACATAAAAAGCTGGGTAGACGTGATAGCCCACTTTAATATCAGTGCCTAGGAGGTGGAGACCAGATTCTTAGAACAAGATCGTTATCTAGCTGAAATGGTAAGCTCGCCATAATGTCAAGCCCAGGTTCAGGAAGAGATCCCGCCTCGGCAACATGAAGTCAAGAATGATCAAGGATGCCAAGTTCATACCTACACCCGCACATAGATGTGTGCGTATATATGCAACCCTATACTGCACATTCACACACTCACAACACACTCACATACACACCAGAAAAATGCAAAAGCTCATACACAGATAGTCTGACTGCCGAGAAGCAAACGATTCTGTCCCACGCTATCCTACCCATAAGGCAGAGGTAAACGAAGTGAGGCCAAGCCACAAGCACAGACATGCTGGGACAGGATTAATTGATCATGAAAATGGCAACATTGTTTAATAACCTTACTTGTCACCAAAAAAAAAATCAAACAAGATTTTTAATACACAGTGTTGATGTGCTACCTTCAACATTAGTCCTGTAATAGCCAAACACATTAGTTACCTGCTGATAACTTAGAAGTTATATATTATTACCAATATTGTCAAAATAGAAAATTATACTGAAAACTGCCAACTGCTAATGGGAAAATGCCTTGCACTCATGTCTTACTTAATTTACCTCAGTACCCTATAGCTCCTTCACAAGACCCAGATGTTAATCTTCTCTGTGAGACTTCTGGAAACATCTGTATGGAACTAAAAAGCAAAAGAATCTACCTTTTAACACTGTAGGTCATCTTTTACTTTTGAGAAGAATGCCTGAGCCTTCTAAAGTTATATATATATATACATGCTATGTACTTTGGACAAAATACATTGGCATCTAAAACTTGAGAGGCATTAAGACTGCTTTTTGTTTTTAAAATGTGGTTACATTCAGATTTTTGAAGTGTTTTATACTTCATATGGCTAAATTGCAGTTTGGCAGAGTTAACAGCTTGTTAGTAAACGTGCTGTAATTTTAAAGGATGCATTGGATAAAATTTTATTTTAATTTAAAAAGTTAAAAGCAGAAGAAGTAGCTCCACTTATATTTCTATTTACTAAAAAGTAATTATTTATTAGGTCCCGTTCTTAAATTTTGGCTTACTCTGTTTGTTTGGTTGCTTGCTTGTTTTGTGGGGCGCCAAGTTTGTATTCCAATGCTCCATGTTATAAAATTAAAAAGAAAACCCTTCACTTAAGATTTTGCAACTAACTGTGGGTAGAAAGCGGAGCAGCAGGCGCTGGGAGACTATGTGTGCAAATAGACACAGACAGGTGGGGAAGCTGCCAGGGGAAGGGTCTGAAAAGCCTACATCATGGTGTGGATGAAAAGCTAACCGAGAAAGGTGGGAAAGAATTCTGTTGGTTACTAAGGCCAACAGTCTGCTTGTTAATTCAGTGTGTCCTTGCTGACTGTATTCACCCAGGGAGAACATGCACAGGAATGCCGGCATGCCTACTGACTGACTCAGCAAAAAGCCATACTTACCGCCCCGCCCCACCCCCACCCCCACAGCTGCAGGACAGCCCTGAGCTGCCCGGGTACAATGCTTCGAGCACCAGCAAAAGCCTAAGAAATTTGGACTCCACTTCGAGGCAAGCAAAGCCACTGACTGCTTCTAACCAGCACAGACACTCAGCAGAGGGACAAATGAGTAATATCGAGAGACTAGAAAGTACAGAGGGCAAGGAATCCACACAGCAGTAAAAGCACTGGAGCTGGGGGAAAGGGCATCTGGGGCGCCCAGAACGCAGAGTTTCCTAAGCTGTGGGCTGTCCAACAGCACAAGGGAAAACGGAAGGCGAGACACTGTGAGCACTCGATGGGCTGAACACAAGTAGCCCGGAAGTTCTGAGAACAAAATCTAGAATGTTGGCCGGTGTTGAAGAGTGCATGAAAGGCAATCAGAGACCAGTCAGGGCAGAAGGTGGAGGAACCTGGCTATGTTTATACCAGCAGAAGAGTTATAAATTCAACAGAAGAAATCCAGAGGGTCTCTCTGTTGTCAGGAAAGAGGAGGCAGAGAGAGGAAGGGGACAGTGAAGAACGGTTCTACTGACAGAGGAGGAACCTGTCTTCTAGGAAAGTCCTTAGTGCGGAACAAATGCCCAGGTTTCCCCGAATCCTCAAAATGCACACCACAGAGTTAAACCCTATACCAGTGCACGGTAGAGGGCAAAGCACGGGAAAGCTGGAGATTCCAGTCGGTTCCAGCCTGGTAGTGAATCTTCTCTGTCGAATTGACCCAAGACAGCCTGAAAAACGCCAGATAAAGCAGTTGTCTGACATGCAGCAGAGAGAGGCTTTCCTCGTGCCTCTTTGTTTATGCTGCTCTAACAGCAATTATAAAAATGAGAAACATTTTCTCCCAGCTCAGGAGGCTACAAAGCCTAGCATCAAGGCGCCTGCCTCTGACGCAAGCCTGTCTACCGTGTCCTTTCATGGTAAAAGGCATGAGGCTAGAAAACACCGGTGTCTACCTGACAGAAGAGCAGCAGAGTCTCGGCTACACAAGCCCTAACACTCCGTTTTACCACGGTCAGCCCAGGCAGAGCCCTCCTGTCCAAAACATCCCCCCAGTAATCCCACCGTCCAACTCTGCTGTGTTGGGGATGAATTTCCCAGCACCTGAATGTTAAGACCATTTGATTACAGCAGGAAGACGAGCTGAGACCATCCAAGAAGACAAGACGGTTGTTTACACTGATTATCTCCACTGCTGAAATGCTCACCGGTACCAAGGTGAGTTCTTAAACAGATTCTGGGCCTTTCTTTTAGACTGCACGCCCGGGTAGAAGAGTGATCGCCCAACTGTGATTTTTAGGGTCCAAC
This sequence comes from Rattus rattus, assembly GCF_011064425.1. Lineage (NCBI taxonomy): Eukaryota > Metazoa > Chordata > Mammalia > Rodentia > Muridae > Rattus > Rattus rattus. Next base: position 29,235,735 of record NC_046168.1, on the reverse strand, counting down.
CAGACACAGGTGTGAGCTGTCTCTATGTCTCTACCCTGGGCCAAATTGGTATAATTCTTGATGATATTGGTATTAATTGAGAATTACTTAAAATGAGCAAATAAAACTTGTCATGTTACGCAAATGATTTCAAAGCAGATTCCTCAAAGAACGACTCAAATATTTCTGAGACAAGTGTTAAGTCTCTGAGGTGAAGTCAGTTCTATTGGACCTCTGCTGTACAACTTGAAGAGAGCTCTTGTTCCTAGAAAATTCCCAAAGTCATCCCCACTTCCCAAAGGGTATCTCCTGCATGGACCACTGAACAAGGCTGTGTGGTCAGGGTCTCAGCTGAGGAGACATCTATAGGCTCTGTAAATTATCCCGGGGCTTCTTGGTTTTGCCTATCAGGAGGTGAATCCCAATTTCTGCAAATGAACCAGATTTGAAAATAGGTGTTTAGGAACGGGAGCGGCCCCAATGCCACGGCCCACAAAGCAGCCAGGAAAGTAGCGTGTGCAGCCCAGCGTTCAATGATAATAGGTTCACAGAGTGAAATAAAGGCTAAGTGGGGATAGGGGGAGGGTTTTACCCTGTTTGACCTCTTAGGAAAGTCACCTGGGGTTTCCTCAGGGAGCAAAGCTGCTAGCAGGAAACTGCAGACATTGCCCACTTATCTGGGTTGATAGTCCCTTGCCGCAGAGCTGAACTAGAAAGAACTCCCTGCTTACTTTTAAAATTATGTTTTAACCTTACATATGAAACAGGGCAAGTGTCTCCTCAAATTGGAGTTGGGGAGGGGAAACCATAGTAAGAATATATCGTGTGAAAAAAATATATTTCAAATTTAAAAAGAAAAGAAAAGAAAAAATAGACAGGTGTGTTTGTCCATTTTCCCTGCTCACTGTCAACTTACAAACATCTAAGGGACAGAGACCTCTCCAAATTGCTCCCAGCTCATGTGCCTGTGTGTAGTCTCTGTCCCCACTGACTGTAAACACACAGGGACATGTCTGAAATCTTAATAGCTCTTCTCGGTGAGAGGCTGGGTGGGATAGAAATGGGTAGATCGACTCACAACCAGGGAAGCCTAAAGTTCCTTTTGGTACACACTGCTGACTTCATCAACCCTCGACTTCTGCCTTGAAGAAGAATGTTAGAAGCTGTTTGTGCAAAGAAAAAATTGTCTGGGTGGCTGATTCTGTTTATACCTTTTATATAAAGATCGCCCAGTTTTCAGACAACCGTTTCTATACTTACATACACAACCGCATTCTGGAAGCCTGCACGAGCTGCTTTGTGAATGCTAATGTCTCTTTGTTAATAGGAATTCTTGGGTCGAGGGTGTATATCCACACATGTGCAGTGTGTAAGAAGGACCAAAGCCACTCTTGGGTCCCACTAATTTTCTAAAAATAATATCTCCCTGTGATTGCAATAAATACCCTTATTATAGAAAGCATAGAAAACAAAGGAAAGCACAGAAAAGGAAAGTTATGTCTTTTGTAAGCTCTAAGAACATATGAGCGTTCATTGTTGAAGTTCATGGCTCTCCAACTTGGTTTGGATTTGCCTCCTGCAAAGCAGCACTGTGCTGAGCATACTGTTCTAGGCATGCACTTTCGCTAATGCCTTAAGCATTTCTCTATTAGTAAGTATTCTTCTAAGAATAATTTTCAAACAATATACCATACAGTACATATACCTAGTCATTTAATCATCCTCTGATGTTGCATAATTAAGTTTTTCTGATAATTTTGTCAACTACCAAATTATGTTGAACAATTCTGCAATGTTGCTTTAAACTAGAATTCGCTCCTTTCAGTGAAATCTTTTGTTCTTATTCTCCATGTATGAGTGTTTTACCTGTGTATGTATGTGTTTACATAGTTTGTGTGCCTGGTTCCACCAGAGGCCTGGAACTGGAGTTACAGAAGCTTGTGAGCAGACATGTCCGTGCTGGGAACCAAACCTGGGACCTCTGCAAGAGTAGCGAGTGCCTTAGCTGCTGGGTCTCCTCTTTCAGCATAGCCTGAGATTCAACTCGCTGAGTCACTAAGATGTGACAACTGTTAAGACGTCTACCTATAGTAAAATTGCTGGTTTAAAGATTTCTCAGGTTCCCATTCCCACCAGCAAAGCATCAAGGTGTCAATTCCCCTCCTCGCTATCAGTAGACTTCCTGTCATTTTGATTTTCTGTCTTTTGGGAGTAAAACTTCTGACTGTATTCTCTAGAACCATAAATGAAAAGCACGATTAGAGTTAAACACATTCCCATTAGTCTCCCGAACGCCTGTCAGGCACAGCCAGCCATCAAGACATTCACCCACATTCTCATTTCCCAGGGCTTGTCTAGTCCTCTTCATCGGCATACAGCATTTGTGATCAGAGAGGAGCACGTGCCTACGGGAAAATAATGGCGATTTCAGAGGGCCCGGCATAGAGATCCTAAAACCAGTTCTACGGTGCAATGGAGTCCTGAATGGGAAATCCCTCAGGTGAGGGGCTAGTTCTCCAAAATGACTGGTACAGTGACAGGAAGATCTAAAGAAAAAACAGCTCGGATCCCTGCGTGGGCCTCTAAGCAGTGGGAGCTGGTGAGGAACCAGCAGGAGGAAACAGAACAATAGTAAATAAGCTGTACTTATTCCAGGAGATAAGATGGGTGACCTCAGTGTAGCACTGATAGAGCCCACCCCCATGGTTACCCAATGAAGGAGCTTATGGAAATGAAGTGGATGTCAAGCTATGTCAAGGAGAGCAGCTATGTCAGGCAGTGGGCGTGTTTATGCAAACTATCCCAACCACCTTGTTAAAGAATTCCCCTAAAGCAGGAGCTGAGCCTGGAAAAGAATCAGAAAATAGACATATTGAAAATAATTTATGTGGGGTTGGGGATTTAGCTCAGTGGTAGAGCGCTTGCCTAGCAAGCACAAGGCCCTGGGTTCGGTCCCCAGTTCCGAAAAAAAAAAGAAGAAAATAATTTATGTAAATACAATATTTTATTAATTATTTAAGAATTTCATCCAAGGTATTATGACCATATTCACACCCACTTCTCCCCTAACTGCTCCTAGATTCACGCCCCTCCCTACCCCTGCAACTTCAACAGCCTCTTTACTTTTCCGCAACCCTTCGAGCTCAGTTTGTGCTGCCCATATCCTCTGGCCTCCACTGGAGCATTGTTGACCTAGAGCTAATCCAGGAAAGTTGAAATGTATGCACGAGCTTTCCCATCTAACACAGATTGACGGTCACTAGATAAGACGAAAGGTAGCAAAAGATGTCTGTAAGAAAAGCCTATCATGGCAGTGTGAGGGCGCCACCCAGCCTCCTTTCCAGAAGAGCTCTAAAGGAATCCCGGAATGTTTAGGGAAAGCTGACACTCTGAACTCACCTTTAATGTATTGATTTGCTTCTTCACTGAAAAAAAAAAAAAAAAAAGTAGCGTGTCAATAAATGGCTTTAGTCAAGAAGTTAAGGTCTAAGAGGAAACTGGGAGGCACGGCTGGGATGTGCGGAAACCATTGAGGTTTATGGAAAATCGCGTCAAGAGCTTCTGGGAGTAGATTGATGGGTGGGTGCAAGCGAGCATATTAGGAAGCATGATCGTGAAGGCCAGCAAAGGAAGATCCATGAATAATGCTCTTCTCTTTCCTTCTGCCTTCTTGTTTGTACAAAATTTAAAAAACTACAGCAATAAACTGGTAATTTTGGGATAAACTAATCTAAAAACAGTGAGTGAAATGAATAATTTAGAACTCTGGGATCCAGCGAAATATGACTTTGTAATTTGTGGCTTTATGCTTAATTATAATGATCATTTAAAGAAATCTCTGTATGAAAATTAAAAATAGGGAACCCTAAAATGATAAACCTAAAAAGGAAAGTAAAAGAAAAGAAGCAATGATGGAAAATTAAAATAATCCTTAATTCTGGAGATGAAAATGGTCCCTGAACATATTTAAATTACTTTCTTGCTCATGTAATCTGATATTGTTCTTTTGTAAAAAACAGAACGGAAGGCCCGGGAGGAGGCTCAGTGGGTAAGGCTCGTATCACCAAGCCTGCCGGCCTGAGTGGCATTCCTGGAACCATATAGTGGCAGGAGAGAACCAACCATCGCATGGCGCCCTCTGACCTCAGCATGAACACCCCGGTGCCCACACATGTATCTATCCACACTAAGCTTTCCTTTAAAAAAAAAAAAAAGAAATTACAAAACTCAGAGTTGTATAAAGTATGACATAGTAATACTTTTTTAATAATTTGGATTTTTCTTTTTAACATATATGGAAAGTTTGGATAAACCTTTAAATAACTACAATAAATATATACAGTATAGTGTTTCAGATGTTCTGAGTCATGGAGAGAAGATAATACGTCTCATCCTTGAGTATAGTCAGTAAAATTGTTGTGTGGTCCTTTCTAATATTTTTAACACAAATTGTTCATAGTTGCTCTCGCAGAGTGTGCTATGAGTCTTCTTTGTCATAGAATGGCATGTCGAAAGCATATTTTTAAGTTTTCTCCTATGTATATGGGTATTTTGCCTGCATGTGTAACTGTGCACTGTGTGCGTGCCTGCTGGTCAAGGAGACCAGGGGAGGACACTGAATTCCCTGGAACTGGAGATATAGACATTTCTGCACCGCCACGTGGGTGCTGGGAATCTAAACCAGGTCCTCTGGCAAATCGGAATGTGCTCTTAACCACTAGGCCATCTCTTCAGTCCCCTATCAACGGCGTTTTAACTATTTTCAGATAGTTAACCGTAATTTCTACTGGTTTTGTTGGATGTCATTTAATGACATTCACGTCTCTCTACAGTACAGAGAACACCACGATGAATGTCTTAGGGCATATGCCTTGTGTAGGAGTGCCTAGCAGGTTCCTCTTCCTCTGTATTACCTCTTGCTGTGTGATACCCAGTGCCCTCCCATTCTGAATCCAAGCTCAACTACACAGTTCGCTTGGCAGATGAGATGTAAGTCCTCAAACATTCCGGCTTGGTGCCTGGCTCCCTTGTCAGGGAGGCTGTCCCAATGTGAACAAGCATTGGGTCCCTTGTCAGGGAGACTGTCTCAATGTGAACAAGCACTGGGTCCCTTGTCAGGGAGACTGTCTCAATGTGAACAAGCACTGGGTTCCTTGTCAGGGAGACTGTCCCAATGTGAACAAGCACTGGGTTCCTTGTCAGGGAGACTGTCCCAATGTGAACAAGCACTGAGTCCCTTGTCAGGGAGGCTGTCCCAATGTGAACAAGCACTGGGTTCCTTGTCAGGGAGACTGTCCCAATGTGAACAAGCACTGAGTCCCTTGTCAGGGAGACTGTCCCAATGTGAACAAGCACTGAGTCCCTTGTCAGGGAGGCTGTCCCAATGTGAACAAGCACTGGGTTCCTTGTCAGGGAGACTGTCCCAATGTGAACAAGCACTGGGTTCCTTGTCAGGGAGACTGTCCCAATGTGAACAAGCACTGGGTCCCTTGTCAGGGAGACTGTCCCAATGTGAACAAGCACTGGGTTCCTTGTCAGGGAGACTGTCCCAATGTGAAAAAGCCCTGACTGGCTTGTCACATAAAATGTATGCACCACTCTTCCCATCCCCACTGACGGGATGACTGAAGCTATCTTATGTAACCAGCCACCAGCCAGCCCACCACCTCAACACACATCAGAGCAGGTCAGACACTGGAACAAGGTAGGCTGGCTGCAATGAGAACTGACCCATGAGTCAACGAGATGATTGCTTGAGGGCCTCCAGCTCCTTAGCAGCCTAACATTGTAAAACTGAGCCCGCTTTGGCATTTTCTACATTCCCTATGCTAATATTCCAAAGTGAACTTCCTGAGCCTAAGGGCACAAAACCTGAGCTTTCTTGACTCTGACAAATAGTATCACAGGTTTTCTCTCACCAAACAGATGTTAGGTTTTGGTAGACAGACATATGTGACATAAAAGTGGAAGTGTGGGAAGGAAATGTTATAAAAGGAGACATCAAAAGAGGGCGATGGGGAAGAGGAAGCTAAGCGTTGAGCCTTTCCTTGATGTAAAGCCTACACTGTGTCTATTATATAGACAACTAAAGTGGAGTGTTATCTGGGGCAGGCGAGAGGAAAGGGAGGATACAGCAGAGGCGGCATCGTTTGGGTCTGGATCACCACTCCCCAACACACAGGCACACAGGTTTATACTCTGAAGTTCAGCTCCAGCTTGCAGTGCTCCTTTGAACTCTGGATCTGCACAGTAGAGCCACTTCACTAGAGGCAAAGGTTTGATGTTTATTCCCACCCTTGGTTCTGGCCTACGTACGCTGCTTCCTGCCTGGCATGATGTGAACAGCCTTCAACCTCACTCTCTTGCTACCACGAAATCTGCACGGCCCTTCCATCCATGGCGGACCATAGCCTCTGACACCATGACTCAAAAAAACTCTGCCTCCTCGTGCTATCTCTGTCAGGTATGTTGCTGCAGCAACAAGGAGAGTAGCTAGGAGAGAAAAGTGGTACCAGGAAGGGAAGTCACTGCACAAGAAGATCCTAGCAGCATTCCATCATGGCTTGGGGAAGGAGTTTGAGGTCTCATCCTTTCCTGAGGAACTATTGACTATAAATGGTTACTAGGAGAGGAGGGATCATTTTCTTCAGCAGTGTAACCACTAGTAAGTTGTTCATTCTGCACTAAATAACCCCCACCCATGCTCATGCCATAACCCTGATTAAATCCCATGAGTCACATGAACACACACACACACATACACACACACACACACACACACACACACACGCACAAAGATATGGAGGTGGGCAGGAACTGGTTAGAAAGTAAAAGGGGTTCATCAGGAGTGGAAAGGGTAAGAGAGGACAGGGAGGAAGGGTTATGATCAGAACGTGTTCTGTGCCTGTGTGAGCATTTGCCAAAGGATGTACTTTTCAAAATAAAAAGATAATACAGTAAGGTCATCACTACGGCCAAACTCATTCATGTGCTCAGTAGATCTTTTAAAGTGGTTTCTAGGGGAAAACTGGAAGAGTTTAAGGATGCAAATCAGAGAAGCCTTAACATGCTGTAAGCAGAACTTCAAATGAACTGCTCTGGTGGAAACGGAGAAAACCAAAACGCAGGTACGAAAGAAGGCAAGGAGGAATGTGCTCACGAGTTTTCTAACGGGAACAAGGGCTCTACTCTCGGCTGATCTATGGCCCATTCCTGTCACATTCTAGCTAATAATCTGATTACATTTCTCCATGTCCTGAAAATCTTTGGAAGACTAAATTCAAGAGTAATGGACTTATTAACGTAGTTGAGGAAGACTGACGACAAGACAGGAGTCGAGTTATGGCAGTTATGGTTAGTGCTGTAAGCCAAGTTCACAACGATGTCAACAGGAAGATATGATTAATGGGGTCTTTTAGAGTGCGGCTGAATTTAAAGTTTCAGATAAAAATACAGACAAGGCACTATCCTACCAGAATATTACCTAGAAAAAGGTTGTGCTTGCTTTAGTGGTCCAAACACTCAGAGGCACCATTAGAGGTGTTTTGACTCTACCTCAAGGTGGCGCCAAGACTTACCATCATCTACATGGTGTTTGAGTTTCAGACATACAGAACACAAGGGTTTATGAAGTTGTGAAAGCTTACATCAAGGTACTAGAAAAAAACTTACGGGGGGCAGACCGTGTGTAACAGGGTGAGGTTGCCTGCAGATGCCCCTAAGGGGCTTTTTGGGTGAACCAAGTTGAATTCAGACACAGGCAACTTGTGAAGCTGCCCCAAGACAGGAGGATAGCCTATCTACCGTAAATAGCAGGGCCATAGAAACAGAGCTATCCAGACTTACGGAACTCATGACACCACCATGCCACAGATACTGCACATGAAATATAGGATTCAACACCTGTCCTGGTAGGTTCTGTCTCATCTTTCCTTGTTGTCTTTGTGGTTCTCCCTTTGGGAATGACAGCGTTCTGTCTGCCATTGGATATTAAAAAGCAACCTCGCTTTGGTTTTTACAGGGGGTCACGGTGATGAAATTTAAAAAAAAATTCTAACTTTGGAAAATTTTAAACAATGTTGTAGGTTAAGACCATACAGACTTTCGAAGTGAGACTCAATGTGTTTTGTAGTATCTGGTGGCCACAAGTCTTTGGGGGACAGTTTGGATCTGAAACGGGAACAATCTAACCTTTCGAATGCTCAGATGCCCGCAAACGCTAATTTGAAGACTGCGGAGCCTTAAGAAGGGAGGGCAGGGCTGAGGGAAGGGGGCCTGTGGGTGGGTCTTTGAAGGCTGCACCCACTCCTGCTCACGGTGGTCACAGTCTGCTCCCAGCTAGCTGCTATATGAACAAGACATTGCTCTATACCCCCACCACCATGATCTTTACCACCCCTTCCCTTCCGTGATAAATTATATCCTCTGACATCATGAGCCAAATGAATCTTCCCTCTCAGGTAGTTCTGTCCCAGTGACAAAACAAGAAGTCAAAGTCAGAGCATAATGGGGCCAAGAAGCTGTACGTGCCATGCATAATATTTACATCACTAAAATGTTTATGTGCATTAAAATGTTTACATAGATCAAAATGTTTTACGTGTTTAAAATAACATACTAAAGCCCATTATTTTGTGTGTTCACAAAAAAGAAATGAATTTTAAAGAAACCCCACAGAACAGTGTTCTTCAGTTATGATACCCAGCAATTACAAATTGTGGTGAACGGCTCCCTTTTTCAATAGCCCTAAAAGTGGATTAGCCATTATGTAACTGTTATCAGACCCAGCGTTTTACAGCTCCTTCCTGGAGCCTGGATATAGCATTTGAGAACTCAATGAGGCAAAGTAGCCCTGTTTGCCTGAAGACCCAGAAATCCAGCCCCGGGAAAGAGGCAATTCCTGGTTGTCCCGTTTTGCTACTAATATGGAAGTTTTCCTGTCCTCTGGGTCTTCCTTCTCGGAGGCCCTGTGAGGTCCCGACCCTTTGCAGGAGTGAAGCCATCCTGTCTCTCCCTTCTTTATTCACAACTTCTTCATGTACTCAGAGTTTATGAAGTCATGAGCAAGGTACTAGGAGACAGCAGGAAAATCATTTTACCTTCAGGTACTTGGAAAGCAGGGGATCCTGGCTGCAATCTGCAATCGCCAGAGCACTGTGCCCTGAAATGTGGTTTCTAACCACCCTCCCTTGCATTGGTCCTGCTTTGGCAGTAAAGCAAAGGTGGTTTAGAACATGACTCTGTGGTGAGCTGCTCAAGCGATGTTCTAGATGTGCCAAGTTTGTTTGTTAAATTATCTTTAATCTTATTTTATAGTCCAGTTGTTATCCTCCTCCTGAGTCTGCCCTCCGACACAATTCCTCATCCTACTCCTCCTACTCCCCTCTTCAACAGGATGTCCCCATTTCCTCACCCCACCCCATCCCTGAGGCCTCAAGTCTCTCCAGGGTTTGGTGCATCTTCTCTCACTGAGGCCAGACCAGGCAGTCCCCTGCTGTATTTGTATCAGGGCCTCTTATCAGCTGGTGTATGCTTCCTGGTTGGTGGCTCAGTGGCTGAGAGATCTCAGGGTCCAGGTTACTTGAGACTGCTGGTCTTCCTGTGGGGAAGACCTCAACTTTTTCCAGCTTTTCCCTAATTCAACCGCAGAGGTCCTCAACTACATTCCATTAGTTGGGTGTATTTGCATCTGTCTCAGTCAGCTGCTTGTTGGGCCTTTCAGAGGACAGCCATGCTAGGCTCCTGTCTGTAAGCACACCATAGCATCAGTAATAGTGTCAGGCCTTGGAGCCTCCCCTTGAGATGAATTCCAAGTTGGGTCAGTCACTGGACCTCCTTTCCCTCAGTCTCTTCTCCATTTTTGTCCCTGCAGTTCTTTCAGAAAGAAACAGTTCTGGGTCATAGATTCTGACTGTGGGATGTCAACCCCATCTCTCCACTCGATGCCTTTCTTTCTACTGGTGGTGGGCTTTACAAGTTCCCTCTCCTCACCTGTAGGCCAGTTTCATCTAAGCTCCCTCCCTTTGAGTCCTGATAGTCTCTCACCCTTCCCAGGTCTCTGGTTCATTCTAGAGGGTCCCCCACCTCCCACCTCCCACCTCCCACCTCCCACCTCCTACATCCCGAGGTTGCCTGTATTCATTCATTCTGCTGGCCCTCAGGACTTCACTCCTGCCCCTCCCCCAATACCTGATCACATTCCTCTTTTCCCCTCCCTCTCCCCTCTCCCACTCAGGTCCATCCCTCCCTTTGCCCCTCCCCTTGATTGCTTATTGCTTTCTTTTCCCTCACAAGTAGAATTGAAACATCCTCACTCGGGCCCTTCTGCCTGTTAACCTTCTTGAGTTCTGTGGACTGTATCCTGGGTATTCTGTACTTTTCTTTGCTAATATCCACTTATTAGTGACTACATACCAGGCCTGTTCTTTTGGGTCTGAGTTATGTCACTCAGGATATTTTCTAGTTACATCCATTTGCCTGCAAACCTCATAATGCCCTCGTTCTTAGTAGCTGAGTAGTATTCCATTGTGTAAATGAACCACATTTTCTGTATCCATTCTTCTGTTGAAGGGCATCTGGGTTCTTTCCAGCTTCTGGCTATCATAAATAAGGCTGCTATGAACATAATGGAGCATGTGTCTTTGTTATATGTTGGGGCATCTTTTGGGCATATGCCCAAGAGAGGTATAGCTGGCTCTTCAGGTAGATTGTTTCCAATTTTCCGAGGAACCTCCAGATTAATTTCCAGAGTGGTTTTATCAGTTTGCAATCCCACCAGCAATGGAAGAGTGTTCCTCTTTCTCTACATTCTTTTTGTTGTTGTTTTGTATTTATTTATTTATTTATTTATTTATTTTATGTACAGCATTCTGCCTGCATATGTGACTGCAGGCCAGAAGAGGGCACCAGATCTCATTACAGATGGTTGTGAGCCACCATGTGGTTGCTGGGAATTGAACTCATGACCTCTGGAAGAGCAGTCAGTGCTCTTAACTGCTGAGCCATCTCTCCAGCCCCCTTTCTCCACATTCTTACCAACATATGCTGTCACCTGAGTTTTTAATCTTAGCCATTCTGATTGGTGTAAGGTAGTTATGATTTGCATTTCCTTGATGACTTAGGACTTTGAACATTTCTTTAAGTGCTTCTGAGCCATTCAAGATTCCTCTGTTGTGAATTCTGTTTAGTTTTTTTATTTATTTATTTATTTTTTGATTGGGTTGTTTGGTTTTTGGAGGTTAGCTTCTTGAGTTCTTTATATATTTTGGATATTTGTCCTCTATCAGTTGTGGAATTAGTGAAGTTTTTTTTCCCCAATCTGTAGGTTGCTGACTTATCTTATGGAATATGTCCTCTGCCTTATAGAAGCTTTTCAGTTTCATGAGGTCCCATTTATCAATTCTTGAACTTAGAACCAGAGCCATTGGATTTCTGTTTAGGCAATTTTTGCCCATGTCAATGTGTTCCAGGCTCTTTCCCATTTTCTCTTCTATTAGATTCACTGTATCTGGTTTTATGTCAAGGTCCTTGATCCACTTAGACTTGAGCTTTGTGCAAAGTGAAAAATATGGATCTATTTTCATTTTTCTGCATACTGACTGCCAGTTAGACCAGAACCATTTATTGAAGATGCTTTCTTTTTCCATTTTTTTGGGACTTCTTTGTCAAAGATCAAGTGACCATAAGTGTGTGGTTTTATTTCTGGGTCTTCAATTCTACTCCATTGATCAATCTGTCTGTCTCTGTACCAATACCATGCAGTTCTTTATCGTTATTGCTCTGTAGTATGGCTTGAAGTCAGGGATGGTGATTCCCCCCAAAGTTCTTTTATTGTTAAGAATTGTTTTTGCTATCCTGGCTTTTTTGGTTTTCCATCTGAAATTGAGAATTGCTCTTTCCATGTCTTTGAAGAATTGTATTGCAATTTTGATGGGGATTGCATTTAATCTGTAGATTGCTTCTGATAGAATGGTCATTTTTACTATATTAATCCTACCAATCCATGAGCATGGGAGATCTCTCCATTTTCTGAGGTCTTCTTCAATTTCCTTTTTGAGAGTCTTGAAGTTCTCATCATATAGATCTTTCATTTGTTTGGTTAGAGTTACACCAAGATACTTTATATTATTTTATGACTATTGTGAAGGGTGTCGTTTCCCTAATTTCTTTCTCAGCCTCTTTATCATTTGTATAAAGGAAGGCTACTTATATTTTTTTGAGTTTTTATATCAAGCCACTTTGCTGAAGTTGTTTATCAGCTGTAGATGTTCTCCAGTAGAATTTTTGGGGTCACTTATGTATACCCTCATATCATCTGCAAATAGTGATACCTTGACTTCTTCTTTGCCAATTTGTATTTCCTTGATCTTCTTTGCTGTCTTAGTGCTCTGGCTAGAACTTCAAGTACTATATTGAATTGGTAGGGAGAGAGTGGGCAGCCTTGTCTTCTTGATTTTAGTGGGATTGCTTCAAGTATCTCTTCATTTTATTTGATATTGGCTGTTGATTTGTTGTACATTGCTTTTATTATGTTTAGGTATGGGCCTTGAATTCTTGATCTCTCCGATACTTTTAATATGAAAGGGTGTTTTATTTTGTCAAATGCTTTTTCAGCATCTGATGAGATTATCATGTGTTTTTTTCCTTTGAGTTTGTTTATAATAATGTTAATGGATTTTCTTATATTGAACTTGATTGTGGTGAATGATGAGTTGATGTGTTCTTGGATGTGGTTTGCTAGAATTTTATTGAGTATTTTTGAATCATATTCATAAGTGGATGAGCCAAGTTTTAAAAAAGAAAAACAGTAGTAAAATAGCTTTATCTTTTTTAATTTTAATGTTTGCTTTTTCTTTTTTGTAATCATTGGAGTTTTTCAAAATTCTCTTTATTTAAGCATCTGTCTAGTGCCCTGACCAATCCTTCAACCCATCCAAGTTTTGCTTGAAAGCAATAAGCTTGGTAAATACAGTATTTGGGTATGAATATTTCAGGTAAGATTTATTGCAATTCCATTGGGATGCCAGCCTTGTGAGTTTCTTCCCTTGGCATTTAATTAATGTTGTGTTTGGCTTCACAATTATATACATACACATACACATACACATACACATACACATACACATATCCATCATATACATATACACATACATCATATGCATGTATATCATATACATTGTATACACCCCATTATCCTCCATTATCCGTCTCAAAGTCCTACCAACCTCCCTTCTTTGTCCCAGCTAGTTTCTCTCCTACTTCTATGTGAGTAATCAGGCTCGTATGTGGGCTTTGCAGCACATTTCTTCAGTCACTGCTGTTCCAGGTGCTGAAAAAAGGCCCTAATTTAAGCCAAGAAGTAAGGTAATTAATCAAATGAAGGTAGCAGCTAAGTGCAGGCTGTAACACCAGCTTCTTGGTCAGTAAAAGCAGGAAAATCACAAGAGCAATTCAAGGTCATCTAGGTAGTTTATTGAGATGCTGTCTCAAAAGCAAAAAGTTAGAAGGGCTAGAGATGTTGAACCGTAACAACACTCTAATCTGTCACCCTCAATGCCCTAAGTTCAACCCCTAGTATGACCAAAAGTAAATAAATAAAGTGAGAAGTGTGTGGGAAGAGGTAAAGATTCACATCAGATAGCAGGGCTAAACCAAATGTGGGTTTAGGTTTCTGTCTTTGGTGTAGATGCTTGGAAGACTGAGTAAACCTTACAAAGGAAGTAGACCTGTCACAGAGGACCAGGAAGGATGTAGATCCATTACAGAAGGTGTAGACCCTCATAGAGGATGTAAACCTTACAGAGGATGTAGACCATTCACAGAGGACATAGACCTTACAGAGGATGTAGACCATTCACAGAGGATGTAGACCTTACAGAAGATGTAGACCATTCACAGAGGATGTAGACCCCTCACAGAGGATGTAGACCTTACAGAGGATGTAGACCCCTCACAGAGGATTAGACCCATCACAGATGATGTAGACCCCTCACAGAGGATGTAGACCCCTCACAGAGGATGTAGAACCATCACAGATGATGTAGACCCCTCACAGAGGACATAGACCTTATAGAGGATGTAGACCCCTCACAGAGGATTAGACCCCTCACAGAGGATGTAGACCTTACAGAAGATGTAGACCAGTCACAGAGGGCTAGGGTGGAACTCAGTTGCGCTCAAGACCCTGGGTTCAATTCCTAACATGAAAAGACTTTTTAAAACACGTATAATATGTGTGGTCTTTAGAAGTCAGGCATGGTGGTGTGCAGGCACTGAGGATCTCTTGACTCGTGACTTCAGGACATACAATAGCAAGAAATATAGCAAGACCCTGTTTCACTAAAAGAAAAGCAGAGAAATGGTCCTGGAGAATCACACAGCCCTCAAGATCTGTATCCCAGGGCTCATGATTCACCTGCAGCAGTTCACCATTCTAAGACATGTTCTAATGAATAAATAAATGTTTGTGTAAAAAACAGAATAAAATGTAAATGTAACTAAACAAATCAGAGCCATTGTACTAATAATGTTATGTTACATCTGAGGACACATTTTTACATTGAACAAGCAGTAAGCAAAGTTAAGGTATTGGTAAATGTTAAAGATCCTAACTAGATTTTAAACTCTGTAATTCCAAATCAACATGCAGTTAACTCTAGATTTTCTAGTATGGTGAGAACTGTTGAAATAATACTGAAATACTTTGAAACACTTTCTCATATTGAGCATGTTTTCTGTTGGTGAAGTTAATGCTTAGACTTGCAAAAGTCAATAATTTGTCAGGCATCCAAAGTTCTATAAAATACAATAAAATAAACTATAGTAGATGCATTGATGTGCTTCAAAGGCATAAGGAATTAAATTAAATTTATAAATGGGACTAGTTTTTAAGGACTCCCAGTCTTTCCATTTGAGTTAATTAAATATCTAATCTAAGAAAAACATGAACTTACTTGTTCTTGCTTAAATAGATTTTAACTTAATATTAAAATCTTAATTAAATAAATTTCACAGTTGTAATTTTATAAACTATTCATTTAAAACTCAAACATTATCAAACATCATTCCAATGTACGAAATTCCTATTCAAGACAGGAACCAAATCCATACACAGTTACAAGGGAAAGCACCAAAACCTTTCGACAAAAAGCCAAGCCAATCCTTGTGTTGACAGTATACTTTTCTTGCCATACATTTTTCTCTATCCCAGAATTTAAAAGCTAATATTATTGTTTTATGTTTGTGTGTGTTTTTATGCATGTGAGTATGTGTTTTTATGGGTCTGTGTGTCTGTGTGTCTGTGTGTATATGTGTATGTGCTCATTCATCTGTATAATTGTTGGCATGCATATACCCTGGCATACATGAAGAGGTCAAAGGACAACCTTGATCCTGGTCCTTGCTTTCCACCTTGCTTGGACCAGGACATTTGTGTTAGAAGTGCTTCATAAACCACACTGGCTGGTGTGTGAGCTTCCAGAAACTTTGTCCCCATTTGTATAAGCCCAGTGTTCTCACACTGGGCTTATACAAACGCACTCTGTGCTTGGCTTTACATAGGTTCTGTGGCTTCAAACTCAGGGCCCTTACACTTTGAGCAGCAAGTGCGTTACCCACGTAGCCTTCCCAGATATCAAAAGTTCATCTGAAGTGAGAAGATAAAACTGAGATTAGATTTCATTCCCAGCCCTCATCTGTCTGAGTAGGCATGTTGGTCCTTGGAATACATTTGTGCATGTGCTTATAAAATTGGACAGCCGACAATTTGTGTGAAGCCATTCCTCTGAATGAGGAATCATATAATCTCAGAGGTATAGGATGTTCTGGCAGTAAAGCAGTCCTCCTATAACAGAGACATCAAATGATTCCTTTACATTGTTGTAAGTGACAGTTGGGATGTATCTCAGTGGCTGAATGCTTGCCTACCAAACATACAAGCATACATACATACATACATACATACATACATACATACATACATACATACATACAAAAGGCTCAAGGTTCAATTCTCAGACCCCCCTATACACATTACACACACACACACACACACACACACACACACACACACACACACACACACAAGGCAAAAGGTTAAGAATTACATATTAGACTGAGAGAAGGTGAAGCTCTCAATTTCCTGCCTCTTTGTGATTAGGAGAGCTGGCTCTCAGCCCATCTCTTCCCTGGGTCTATTCTTGGCTAAAACTGTCCCTCAAACATCTAGTATGGCCATACCAGCAGTCATGTGGATGGCCCCCTACTTTGATGCTCATGGTCTTCCTTTTGAGAGAAGCAAGAGAGATGGCTGAAAATACAACTTGAGAGCAGATTGTGGAAGGCCCCAAGTAGCAAATAGCATTTCCTTTATTTAAAAGGCAATGATAAGTTGTCATAAAGCAGATAAGCAAATTTGCAATATATATTCCAGTGCTACACCGCCAGGAAGAGCTAGAGAGAAGAGGCAGGTCTGGAGGGATCCCAAGGACGGGGGCTGAAGCTCCGTGGTTACATGAGGCCCTATGCTCAGTCCTCAATACTGAGAAGAAGCAGGAATCACGTGGGTATTCACTATCTGCACCAGTACTTGTCAAGTGACCGGGTGACTATCTAGGATGGTTTCACCCAGGAAACTTATGAGGGAGCAAGGATGCAGTGCATGGGAGTTGGGCACAGATCCCAGCTTCCCTGAATGAACTGGCTGAAAGGCGACAAGACAGCACAGGAATCCAGGCTCCTTTGAGAGTGTAGCTCAGTTCATAAACACAGAATATGTTTGGGTGTTGGCTTGTGGAAGGCCAAGTGTAATAGATGCTAAACAGACAATTCTGGATTAAAGCCAGCCAGGTCTGCAGGCAAAGGTATGGGACTCATCACCACCAGAGGGAAGATGTCTCAAGAATACACATCACACGGGACAAGAGGAAGAGTGGGAGACAGTCATGGAGACAACCAAGCTTTATCACCAAAGCCAGAGGTGAGCTTGGCAAAGAACAACAAAGGCTGAGGGGCACCCAACAACACAGCAAATGCCCAGGCTGGGAAGATCAGAGCCACAGCAGACGCTCTTGCCACGAGGATGTGACACTGATGCCAAGAATGAAGTTTATTCATTTACTTATTACTTTTTAAATATGTGTGTGTGTGTGTGTGTGTGTGTGTGTGTGTGTGTACATAAGTGTAAATATCATGAAGGCCAGAAGAGGGTGACATCCCTGGAGCTAGAGATTTGGGTAGCTATGAGTCTATGACTATAAACTGAGCTTTGATCCCCTACAAAAAC
Organism: Rattus rattus; assembly: GCF_011064425.1. Taxonomy (NCBI): domain Eukaryota; kingdom Metazoa; phylum Chordata; class Mammalia; order Rodentia; family Muridae; genus Rattus; species Rattus rattus. The sequence continues at coordinate 29,218,475 of NC_046168.1, read as the reverse complement.
ATTACAGGCTCTAAGTGGCTGCACTATCTCCTTCCAGCCCACTCTTACTTTTCTTTTCTTTTTTTCCCAAAGAACCAAGAAAACCTTAAAGCAAATCAATAGAAAAGATCAGAATCCACTGCAAGGGAGCAATAGACAATAAGGTAAAGATACGCGCAGGCAAGAAAGGAGATTGTGAACGAGCAGGCACTCGGCTGGAGATGACGGCTCTGCAGTTAAGAGCACTGGCTACTCTTCCACAGAAGTTGGGTGCAACTCCTGGTTCTAGGTGATCAGTCACAGCCAACTGTAACTCCAGTTCTGGGTGATCCAACACCTTCTTCCAGTCTTCTAGGGCACCAAGCACACATGTGGTACACATAGGAAAATGCAGGTGGAATACTCATACACATAAAATAATTTTTTTAAAGGCAGGCACTCAAGGTAGAGTGCAAGAGGGTGAGTGGTGCTGAGAAAGAGTCATACAGCGGATTAACTCTTCACTTCTAAACATTTGATTATGAAAGAAAGGAAAGGAGAGAGAGAGAGAGAGAGAGAGAGAGAGAGAGAGAGAGAGAGAAGAAAAAGAAAGAAAGGGGAGGGAGGGGAGAGAGAAAGGAGAAAAGAAAGGAAGAAGGAAGGAAGAGAAGGAAGAAGGAAGGAAGGAAGGAAAGAAGGAAGGAAGGAAGGAAGGAAGGAAGGAAGAAGGAAGGAAGGAAGGAAGGAAGGAAGGAAGAAGGAATGTAGAAAGATGTTTGGGAGATAGTCAGCCAATACAGCAAACATTTTTTCCAACGAAATTCTAATGTTAACCTCAAAGTCTCTGCCTAGGTCATAAGTACATAAACATGCCTGATTATCATGGGCTCTATTTGTTTTGGAGCAAGCCTTATAAAGCCCATCCACACACCTCCAGCATGCTAACTTCTGAACATTACTTCCTCACCACGCCCTTCAAATAGGTGGATTTTTTGACCCTGGATGAGTATGTCTTAGTCAGGGTTACTTTTGCTGTGATGAAACAATGACCAGAGAAACTTAGGGAGGAAAGGGTTTATTCAGCTTATGCTTTCAAATCTCAGTTCATCATCAAAGAAGTCAGGGTAAGAACTCTAGCAAGGCAGGACCCTGTAGGCAGGAGTTGATGCAGAGGCTAGAGAGGGTGCTGCTTCCTGGCTTGCTCTCCAAATCTTGTTTGGCCTACCTTATTATAGAACCCAGGACCAACTCACAGATAACCCCACCCACAATGGGCTGGACTTACAGGCTTGCCTACATCTTATGCAGACATCTTAAATGATGAGAGGATGTCTCCATCCTCTCAGATGACTCCAGTGTGGGCCCAGTTGACCTATCCAGCACACATAGTATCACAATGATTTGTTTACCTAGTGTCTTCTCAAGCCTAAGATGTCAGGAGCCACCTTTGTCCCCTGCAAAGCTGTGTGAGCACCTCACAGTGTGCTGAAAACAGAGTAGGCACTCAGTCAGACTTAGGAAGTGATTATCAGAGCCATTAATAATGCAATGCTTTCCCAGGGCGATTTGCATGTAGTTGATGCTATTAGCAGGTGTGACCTTGCTAAAGGAAGTGTGTCACTGTGGAGATGGGGCTTTGAGGTTTCAGAATCTCCTCCTGACTGCCTTCAGATCAAGATATAGAACTCTCAGAGTTCCTGTACCATATCTGCCTGGGTGCTGCCCTTCTTCCCGCCTTGAGGATAATGGACTGAACCTCTGAAACTGTAAGCCAGCCTTGATTAAATGTTTACCTTTATAAAGAGTTGCTTGAAGGGGTTGATTTAGCTCAGTGGTAGAGTGCTTGCCTAGGAAGCGTTAAGGCCCTGGGTTCGGTCCCAGCTCCAAAAAAAAAAAAAAAAAAAAAAAAAAAATAAGAGTTGCCCTAGTCATGGGGGGTGGGGGGAGCCGTCTTCACAACATTATAACCCAAACTAAGACATCTGCCCTGTCTATTTGGGACACAGTAATAAAAGTACCATTGACAAGGTTGCTGCTTACACACACCAATTATCCCTCACATGGCTCAGGAGGCTTGGAAGTCCAAGATCAAGGTTCTTAATTGAGGCAAGTCCCTCAAAGATGGTACCTTCTTCTTGTGTCCTTGTGCAGTTGGTTTGCTTTTGAGAATGTCGTTTATATGGGCACCAGCCCTACCCAGAACTTAACCACCTCCCAAAATCATTGCCTTATCCTCTGTTAAAGTAACAACAAACAACAATAAGAAAGACCCTCACTACCTTGTTGGATTCTAATTCAACAAGGGAAAAGTGTTTGCAAAGTGCTACAATCAACTTTCTTTTTGTTAATTTTTAATTTTTTTCTTTTATTGGATATTTTTATTTACATTTTAAATGCTATCCCATTTCCTGGTTTCCCCTCCAGAAACCCACTATCCCACCCCCTGCTTCTATGAGGGTGATCCCTTATCCACCCACTACCACCCACCTACCCGCCCTGACATTCCCCTACACTGGAGCATCAAGCCTTGACAGGAAGTATCCTTCCTTATCTTTTTTGATGACCTTTGGTTGAAAATCGATTTTATTAAATGTATAAATGGCTACTCCAGCTTGCTTCTTCAGACCATTTGCTTGGAAAGTTGTTCCAGCCTTTTACTCTGAGGTGAGTGTCTGTCTTTTTCTGAGGTGTGTTTTCACACTGTAGAGCAGCAGCAGAATGCAGGGTCCTCATTAGCATTGATCCAGTTTGTTAATCTGTGTCTTTTTATTGGGGAATTGAGTCCACTGATGTTGAGAGATATTAAGGAATAGTTATTGTTGCTTCCTGTTATATTCATGTTTGCATGTGAGATTATGTTTGTGCTTGTCTTCTCTTTGTTTTGTTGCAAAACGATTAGTTTCTTGCTTTGTCTAGGGTGTAGCTTGCCTCCTTGTGTTGGGCTTTACCATTTATTATCCTTTGTAGGGCTGGATTTGTAGAAAGATATTGTGTAAATTTGGTTTTGTCATGGAATATCTTGGTTTCTCCATCTATGTTAATTGAGAGCTTTGCTGGATACAGTAACCTGGGCTGGCATTTGTGTTCTCTTAGGGTCTGTATGACATCAGTCCAGGATCTTCTGGCTTTCACAGTCTCTGGTGAGAAGTCTGGTGTAATTCTGATAGGTCTGCCTTTATGTTACTTGACCTTTTTCCTCACTGCTTTTTAATATTCTTTCTTTGTTTTGTGCATTTGGTGTTTTGACTATTATGTGACGGAGTTTCTTTTCTGGTCAATCTATTTGGAGTTCTAGTAGGCTTCTTTGTATGTATGGCATCTCTTTCTTTAGGTTAGGAGTTTTCTATGATTTTGTTGAAGATATTTACTGGTCCTTTGAACTGAGTCTTCCTTTCTTCTATAATTTATTATCTTTTTTAGTTTGAGTCTTCTCTTTGTGTCCTGGATTTTAAATAGCTTTTCTGTTTTCATTATTCTTTGACAATTGTGTGGATGATTTTCTATGGAATCTTTACCTCCAGAGATGCTCTTCTATCTCTTTTTGTTGGTGATGCTTGTATCTACAGCTCCTTACCTCTTCTTTGGTTTTTCTGTATCAGGGTTGTCTCCTTTGGCTTTCTTTTTTGCTTCTATTTCCATTTTAATTCCTTCACCTCTTTGATTGTAAGCTTCCTGTAATTCTTTCAGGAATTTTGCATTTCCTCTATAGGCTTCTGCTTGTTTATTTGTGTTTTCTCATTTTTCTAAGGGAGTTTCTTATGTCTTCTTTTGAAGTCCCATCATGACTAAACGTGATTTTAAATCTAGACTTGCTTTTCTGGTGTGTTTGGATATTTACCGTTTGGTTTTCTCGGTGGGAGAATTGGGGCTCTGAAGGATGCCATGGAGTCTTGGTTTCTCTTGCTTTGGGTTCCTGTGCTTGCCTCTTACCATCAGGTAGAAA